>NC_029794.2:121734477-121761098 GCF_000816755.2 Arachis ipaensis
TTTTGTTTTTGTTTTTTTTTTTAAAGAACATCGTTTAGCCATGTGATGTGATAAATCAAAACTAGTTCTACATTCGGTTCATTTGATCCAATGTCGAAAAGAATCCAGAACTAGTATGATACTTAGAACTGAACCTCCAAAAATAATTGAATCTAAAGAACTAAATTAGAGAAAGCCGTAAAAACACCTGGAAAAAAGTTACTCTATCAGACACATTTGAACCCTAAATCTTAAATCAAATCCGAAAATTAGTGAATCGAATGATTAGAAAACTAGGATAGGGTTTTAGATTCGGACAGAGTAGGGAATTTCTTGCAAGAAGAAGCAGAGATCAGGAATTGATGGAGAACAATAGCTGGGAGCAGACTCTGCAAGATGGAAAACTCTATCGGCACCTCAATTCCCTAATCGTCGCTCATCTTCGCGACAGCAATCTTACTCAGGCAAAACCCTAAATCATTCCTTTTTATTTTTTGTTATCGAATTTCATCTTTTTGCATCACAAAAAAGAGAGGACAAAGTTGATATCTTTTCTACGCTCCTTTTTGTAATTTAATGATATTCTTACATGGTTATTAATATTACATTTGAAAAATAAGTTTTATTTATTTATTTATTTATTTATTTTATTAGGCTGCAAGTGCTGTAGCTTCAGCAACTATGACACCACTGAATGTGGAAGCTCCACCCAACAAGCTTCTTGAGCTGGTTGCTAAGGTTCTTTTTCTTATTTTGCTTAGTTGTTGTTACTGTATGATTCTCTTGTACTTTTTATGTTAAGCATGGCTGCATGAGGAAGCTTTTGATTCTAAGGAGATAACAGGGTCTTGCAGTGGAGAAAGATGATGTTTTCAAAGGGACTTTGTCGTCTCCTTTTTGCGACTTGGGTGCACCGGTGCTGCCGACTCATCCTGGAGCTACCATCATTGATTTCAGGCAATTCTTTTCTGCTGATACTTATTCTTTCTCCCAATTTGAAGTTAGTGTGACTGTGTAACTCGTATAGTTTATAATCTATAGTAGTAGTTGATAATGTGTTGTTAATGTACCTTAAAATGGCAATTATGTCATTTCATAATGGCAAGTTAAATTTGGTTGTTTCTATCACGCTTCGGTATGATTAGCATTTGATACCATATGCATTTAATCTAAAATGTATAATGTATTAGAACTTCTGAGTTCTGAAGGGGGCTAGCAACTAGTACTTATCTATTCAGGTGGATAAGTATGTGACTTTTATCAATGGGAATCAATTATATTAATTTCTTTTCATTATATGATGATAAAATTAAAAATTGAGCATGCAAGCTTGTTAGCATATTATATTCAAGTTCAACTTGGGGGAGTGTTTTTTTTTAGCTTTCACTTTTCACAATGATCTAATGAAATCAGACCATAGATCTTGACTCATCGCTCGACTAATATAGACTTCTTCTGAAGTATCATTTCAGTACTCTTAAGTTCCTTCGTTTTTCAAAGTGAAACTCAGATATAGGTGATATGCTCTTGTAACACTAACAAAGCTCAAGAGAGAAATTCACATAACTAAAGGCTGATATCTGTTACAACAGTGCTGTGCCAGATATAAAAGGCACGTCTAAAAGCTTTCCAAAGCACGAGACACGACACCTTTCAGAGCACAAGGTATGTAATATGCTGTAATGAAATATATGCATCTTGCACTAACAATTAAAAGTACTATGCAAACCCTACTGTAAGCAATTTTTTTCTAGTTATCTGTTTTCTAGACTGATTGGCTTAATTTCTAGAATATTGCCAGATGTGCTAGATTTAGTCCTGATGGGAAGTTTGTTGCGACTGGTAGTGCAGATACATCAATAAAGCTTTTTGAGGTGCTGATTTATTGTTATCTGTTTCGCTTCTCCTCATAAACGACTTTTGCACTCATGCTTCCATTTTTTGGCAGGTTTCAAAGATCAAGCAAATGTTACTTCCGGATGCAAAGGATGGCCCTGTGCGGCCTGTAATTCGAACATTTTATGACCACACACAAGTATATTTACATTTTCTCTAGTTCAGTTGGATTTTTTATGTGAAAAATATTTCCTTTATCTCAAAATTGATGTCTTACCTATGATTAAGATAAGTAATCAGCACTTTTGAACTAATTTGTTATGTTCACTTGGCTTCATGGTGTAGGTGTAATTTCTAACGAGTCAAATTCCTAGTTTATTGGGAGTGTGAAAATATATTTTATAGTTCATTTGGAAATATGACAATATTGAACAATGTATGCTTTCTGTAGAGTCAGATACCTGATTAGCATGTTGAATACCTATTTTTGAAAAGTATAGTCTATGCTGGTCACCAAAGATACTAATCACTGAAATCATATTGTTTCTGTTTTTGAGATCCATTCTTTTCAATTATACTTCTTTTGCGAGACTTTTGGATGATCAAAGTTCAAAATTATTTTAAACTTGATAAATTACCTAACAAAGCAACATTATATTCAACATATCAGCTTTTATCTGTCTTTGTTGCAGTGACATATTTCTTACCAGAATTTACCTTCATCTAATATCAATGACTTTTGTTAGCTGATTCTTTTCATTCATTCCATTTGGCATTAAATTTTTTAAACTGCAAAGATTATAGAATGATCCTACAAATTTGTTCATGTGTATTTTATTTTAGTTTTTTTTTTTTTAAAAAATAAATAATGAACCGCAGCCAATAAATGATCTGGATTTTCATCCACAAGGTACCATCTTGGTTTCTGGAGCTAAAGATCAAACAATGAAGTAAGACCACATGTAGTATTACTATGTAATTTTTTATTCTCATTTGCATTTTGTATATTAGGAGCTTACATAATATTCTGTAATTACACATGGCTCCCTGCTTATTTTTGAAATTTTGTACCAACTTCCCCTTGTTTATATGTATTCATTGCCCTTTAGCATCTGCCTACTTTGTCAGGAAATTTAAGTAAGAAGTAGTATATGTCTTTCAGGTGAGATTAACAGCTAAATTGTAACATTTTAAACTCCATTTTTTGTGAAATCCTGTATTAGAGGAGAAAACCTCTTATTCGCCAAATGAAAGCTTTGTTTGAAGGAGGGAGTGGTTAATGTCGTGCATTCTGCATTGAGAGGATAACGTAGCAAAATAAAATTAAAACATAAAAGGTGTTAGTTACTATTTGCTGCAATGGGTGTTGGTGCGAGGATGAAAACAAGTAGGGTGTCATGTGTAATTACTACAGGAGGGGAGATCCAAGTAGTTCGCTTTTTCTTGTCTTTGTTGTTTTGGAAATGCTTTTTCAATGTGACATGCTAGTTTTTTTTTTTATCTTTAGGTTTTTTGATATTTCTAAGACCAATGCAAAGAGAGCATACAGGGTTATACAGGTGGTGCCATCTTACATTTCTTATATTTAAGCTTTTGCAACTAATGAGCAAGTATAAGAATCAATTGTAAACCTTCAGTTTGTTAAATTTTGTTCTGCAGGATACACACAATGTTCGATCTGTATCGTTTCATCCTTCTGGAGACTTTCTTCTCGCAGGTATTTAAGTTTATCAAATATCTCTTGTGAAAGTTGCTGTTTTATAAGATTATTCATTTTACCTTTTTTTCTTTTCATAGTCTTCTCAGGTCAACTCATTACCTAGGTAGTAGTTTGAATGATGAAGTGTTAAGCTATGCTTTTTCAGTTTACATAATGTTCACCTTCAATCGTCAAATGTTTTCTATATGTAGCCAACCCTTAATTGTGTGAACTGCTTTTGGTCGTTCTCAATGCACTTGGACAATATCTCAAAATTCGCATTTGCATATTCACTTCTATGTTGGAGCTTGGTAATAACCATGTGCAATTTGAATGATTTTCTCTTTATAGACATTGTGAGAGTTTGACCAAAAAGCATGTATTCATGGTAGATTATCTTCCAATTAGTGTCCTTGTTTTCTTTGTTGATTTTTTCACAAAAAAAACTCACATGACAAATATCAATTTCTAACAGGAACTGATCATGCAATTCCACATTTGTATGATATAAATACCTTCCAGTGTTATCTATCAGCAAACATTCCAGAGGTTGGCCCAAATGGAGCCATAAACCAGGCATGTCATTTCTCTTGTTAACAAACTATGCGTACCTGTGTTTTTCTTCTATTCCTCTATAGTGATGTTAATGAATTCTTTCTGTTTTATAGGTCAGATATTCTTGTACAGGTGCCATGTATGTTACGGCATCTAAAGATGGTGTTATTCGGTTGTGGGATGGCATCACTGCTAATTGTGTGCGCTCGATAACTGGAGCACATGGAACAGCTGAGGCTACAAGTGCAATTTTTACAAAGGATGAAAGGTATAATTATATTTTGGGTCAATTAGTTAAGCAAACACAAACCTTGATGCACTAACATACCATTTGAAGGATAGTGCCACTTTCAGCAGCATGATGAGTTCTTTAAGGACAGCATGACTGATTGTGTTCAGTCATATATTTTAAACCTTCTAGCCTTTGACGTGTTGCAAAGTTACAATGACGAGAGGGTTTGCATTTTCAATGTACAAGGATGTTGATTTTGAAGTAGGCACTTCCCTTGTAGTTCCAACACTTGACATTCTTATCAACTAATATGTAACATCAGAATTAACAATCTTAAATTAACATCCTGTTTACTGCAAAACACATTAAGAGCTTGTGTTTTATACTGTAAATCAATCAAAGCAATTTTTTGCTTTAGTATTTGCCGGAAGTATTGCATTCTGTGCTAGTTTGTTGAATTTATGACCGGCCTCATCGATGTTGCTGCAGATAGCCATTTGTCAACTTGTTACACTTTCCCAAAGTTTCCTGATAGGATTGGATCGTTGTAGTGACATAACTTTTAACTTCCTAGGTTTGTGCTCTCCTGTGGTAAGGATTCTACCATAAAGCTTTGGGAAGTTGGTTCTGGAAGATTAGTCAAACAATATCTTGGAGCCATGCATACACAGCTAAGATGCCAGGTATATACATAACTTTTTTTCCCTTTCTAGCAAATTTTCGGAATTAATATTGGTCAGTTCCGGACTAACAAGCCAATTCTTCAGTATTTGTGATGCATATACTTGGAGTTTTCTTTTGCATTAGAGTGAAATTAAGTCTATTTTATCATCCCTTGTGTCACCTTAGTAACTCATTCCCATGGTTTATTTTTGAAAATGTTTTGTTTGCTTTATTCACAAGAAATTGTTGTTTCTCACTATTATTAAGGCAAATGATTGATCTTCTATGGGACCTCACATGTATGCTTACCATAAGTTTATCTTATAATCTTGCATCCGGAGGTATTTGTCGCGTTAAATTAGAATCTCTGTCCAAACTGTCGATTACTCGCACCTAAGTTCACGAGGCAATACCATTTGTTTTTGCAGGCAATTTTCAACGAGACAGAAGAGTTTATTCTTTCCATAGATGAACTGAACAATGAGGTTCGTTTAACTCCATATAGTGTTTGATGTTAGCTTTATTAACTGGATTTTATTGAGGATCTGGCGTGCATTGCAGATCGTTATCTGGGATGCAATGACAACAGAAAAAGTAGCAAAGTGGCCTTCTAATCATGTCGGCGCACCCCGCTGGATCGATCACTCGCCAACAGAGTCGGCTTTTATTTCCTGTGGAACTGATAGGTCAGTTAGGTTCTGGAAGGAAACTATATAATGAAGTGTAAGGAAGATGTATGTATTCACATGCATTAGTTAAAGGGATCGCTGAATGAAAATTCACGAAAATTGTTATCATAAATTTCCCTCACTCTGTTAATATCCTCCATGAGCAGTGAATGCATGTGATCCTCACTTGAGATTTGAGGATTGTGAGAGCAACTCCAATGCTGGTTCTTATTTCAATTTTATTTTGGGTCTCATAAAATGTCACAAAATGCTACATCACTATTTGAGGGAGTGTGTCATAAATAGTAATTTGAAACTAAACTCGAGATTTGTCATTCTAATATTTGATATCAATGTAATTTGAATTTTATATTATTTTTAATTATTCTATCAAAATTACATGTTGCGAATTTTTATTGGTTTTTCTTCAAAATGATACTGTCCTTTTAAAGTGAGATTTGTTTAATTTCATCTATCAATGTCAATGTAAATTTCGATTTTAAATTAGTTTACTTCTTATAAGTATTAAAAGTAAAAACCTTTGATTGGAGTTGCTTTTAGTCTCTGCTTTTTTTCTTTAGACTTGTCAATCTCTCTTAGATAGATATGTGAGATTGATCGAGTATTTGAGTTATGCAATATGGGCACGTCTCTAGTATGGATTATATGTGTTTGTCTCCAGAATGTAACGCGTGGGTTCGTAGAAAATTTTACAGATTCAGTGTCTGGAAGTAGGACATTGAAAGGAGTAGTGTTGAGCAGTGTTTATCAAATAGCGATGAGATTGAGAAAACAACTAGTGTAGGTGCCAATATAGAGGGAAAGTTAAAGGAAGATTTCATTAGTTTCCTAAAAAAAGAATAAACTTCTTTGCTTGGAAAGTCTCCGATATACCAGGTGTTCCAGGGCTTACCTAAAACTGGATGATTGGGCTTGAATGAAAGGCCCGAATGTTGAAAGAAGGTAGTCTCCGACTTGTTTTACGTCTGGGAGCCTCCGTCTGAGTTATGTATGTGAAAGAATGGGGGGTGGTACCTGTAAAGACACTCCGATGCCTAAGTTAGCAAGGGGATAAGCAGGTTTAAGAGTATTGGAACTTAGAGATATCTGAGGGGTGTCAGTGTATTTATAGGTGATGTGCCAATAATCACCGTTGGAGTGGATCCACTATTGGTGGATAGCCGTCCCTTTATCTTAGGGTTGTTGGGATATTGCTCCTAGAAGTAGGTTGGGAGATTTTATGAGCAGTTACTTATTTGAACAAGTATTATCTGTCAGCTCATATCAAACACGACCTCTTTGGGGAGGAGCCTATGTCGAACCTGACTTCTTTAGATGAGGTCGGGTGGGTGGTGAAGGCCTATCTTTGGATTGGGCATTTTTTGCTTATGTTTTGGGTCAGGGTATGAACAGTGCCTCTGCTTGAGTTTGAGCTTTCATGAGGTCAGGCTCAAGCATTTGTGGTTCCAATTTCCTTTGTTGGATACGCCGCCTTCATAAGGTCGAGTAGACGACGTGTTTCATAATTTTGAAACGTTGCATTTTTTGGTATGCGTTACGCGACAATTTTCTTTGTTTTTGAGTGGCATTTAAAGAGGGTGTGAAATGTCTCTTTTTGCCCCTTGACTCTTATAAATGCTCCACTTTTCCTCTCTTTAAACGACTTGTTTTTGGCCAAGTCTTTTTTCTAGAACTGATTTGTACAACTCGTTCTTTTCGAGTTATTTAAGGCTTGTAGGCTCTGTATGATTGGTTTTAGTACATCTTGCTTAACCAAAGAATATTTCTTGTCCTAATTTCGTACAACTCATTCAGTTCAAGTTGTTTTGAGGATATATGACTTGTTTTAATACAAATCACCTTTCTGAAACTTATTATGATTTCTTACTACTTGTTTTGATACAAATCGTTTATTTCAAAACTCGTAATTATTTCTGAGTATAACCTCATCTAACTCGTTCCATGCGAGTAGTTTTAAGGTCTTACGATTTGTTTCATTTCAAATTGTTTAATTAAAACGTGGCTATTTTTTGATCTAATTTCATACAACTCATTTAAATTCGAGCTGTTTTTAGGATTTCACAACTTGTTTCAAGTACAACTTATTTATTTTGAGTCCTTTTAAAGTATCATATCATTTTTATAACCATCGGACTTCGTTGCTTTATCCATGGTGCCCCTGCTCGAGGTTGAGCTTTATGAAGTCGGACTCGAGCAATCAAGCAGAAAGGATTTTCGAACGATGCCTTTCAATGATTTGTTCAACTCGTTCATTCCGAGTTAGGTGACTTGTTTTTTATACAAGTCACTCTTTTGAAGCACAACTAGTTATATATCAAGTTGTTTTGCGCGATTTGTTTTAATACAAATTGCTTAGATCATATGGTTATTTTTTACTCGATTTTGTTCAACTCATAAGTTTGAATTGTTTTAAATCATCAAGCCGTATTATAACCATTGGACACCAATTTGAACCTCGTCGCTTTATCCGAGTGACCATTGAAAAGGTCAGCTCATGATTTTTGCGCTTTGTCGAGCATAAATTGGCGACTTAGGTGAAGGGATTATATGCTTATTCCCTCCTCTTTCTAGTTTTTACAAGGTTGTCATCCTTGTGTATGATACAACTCGTTTTACCCAAGTTGTTTTGGAGGATAGTTTTTACGTTTCGATTTTGTTCAAAAATGTTTACAATCCTTTCTTTTCTTTTTAACTCGTTTCTATACGAGTCATTTGGTTGAAGGATTTTTGCTTTGATTTTATTTTAGTGATTCATTTTGATACAAATCACTTTTTAATGCTTTGCTTTAATGATTTGTTTTGATACAAATTACTTTTAAAGCTTTGCTTTTAGATAGACACGACTTGTGCTTGACACAATTTCGTTGAAAATATGGTTGATTGGCACAACTCGTTTAATTCGAGTTGTCCTTACGTTGTTGTGAATGCTAGAACAAATTTTCTTTGAACAACTTGTTTTTGTGAAATTGTTCCATTTTATACGACTAGGTCGTTTATTTTTTAGAACTTGTAGAGATGAGATCGTGGGCTTGAGATTTTGTACGATTCATTTGTTACCCATGTGGGTCGAGTTGTTAAATCGTATTTATGCCTCGAGGGGCATATTTAGTTAAGTTACTTTTGCGACTTGTTCTAAACACAACTTTTTCAACCTGTTTGGCCCGAGTTGTTTCGAGGTGTTTTCTTTCCAATTCGCGTATGTAATTTCTTTTCACCAATTGGTTCCTCGTCGCTTCATCCATGCGATTTTTATATGATCGGCCCATGATTTTCGCAGTTTGTCGAGCTTCAATTGGTGTGTGTTAATTGTAGAAAATCAATTTTCATAAAGAATTGTTTTATCTCCTTATGTTGGAGGTGTGTCGCGACCTGGGTAGTTCGTCACCTTTGAGGTCAGACACTTTGTAGTAGCCCTTTTTTAAGATTTCAGTAATCTTGTAGGGTCCTATCCAGTTTGCTGTCAGCTTTTCTTCGCCCAGCCTTTGTAACCTGATATTATGTCTTATCAGGATGAGGTCATTTGTGGCGAATCTTGTAGCCATCCTTTGTCTCAAAATCTCTTTTCTTATCCGAGTTTGCTCTCGAATTTCTAAAAGGAGATCGAGTTTTGTTATCCTTATTTCCGTCTCAGCAAATTCTTTTTTTTTTTCACAAGGAATCGTGATGTCTTTCTATGGAATCGCGGGTCTCTTTATTAGTTCATATTTGTGGTGTACAATTTGGTGGAATGTGGGTAGTGGTTAAGATCGATTCGATAAAAAAGCGAGAATAGTGTGTATTTTTCATTGGGGATTTCCTGGAAAAAATCATCGTATTTTTCTTCGATTTCTTATGTTCTTTTTTATTTTTATTTTTTGTGCCCCGACATCAATGTTGAATATTGCCCTTGGTTTTCCTTTATTTATATCAATGGAAATCATGTGTTCTGTGCCATATGCAAGTCGGAAGGATGTTTCTCCTGTAGCAGACTGAGGTGTGGTCCGATAGGCCTATAGTACTTGAGGGAGTTCTTCAGCCCATGCTCCCTTTGCGTCTTGCAACCTTTTCTTTAACCCAGCTAGTATAACCTTGTTGGCTGCCTCAGCTTTCCCATTAGCTTGTGGGTGCTCTACTGAGGTAAACTGATGCTTGATCTTCATGCTAGCTACTAGGTTCCTGAAGGTAGAGTCGGTGAACTGAGTTCCATTATTAGTGGTGATGGAGTGGGGAACTCCATACCTTGTAATAATATTTTTGTAGAGGAATTTTCGACTTCTCTGGGTTGTGATGGTGGCTAATGGTTCTGCTTCAATCCACTTTGTGAAGTAGTCCACTCTCACTATTAGATATTTCACTTGTCTAGGCGCTTGGAGGAAGGGTCCTAATAGGTCCAATCCCCATTTTGTGAAAGGTCATGGAGAAGTTATGCTAATGAGTTCCTCGGAGGGAGCGACGTGGAAGTTTGCATGTATTTGACATGGCTGACACTTCTTTACGAACTTGGCGACATCTTTCTGCAAGGTGGGCCAGTAGAACCCGACTCGTATGTCTTTCCTAGCCAAAGACCTTGCTCCGAGATGGTTTTCGTAGATACCATTATGGACCTCTTCTAAGACTTCTGTTGTCCTTGAGGTCGGGACACACTATAACAATGTTGTGGATATCCCTCTTTTATAGAGGATATTTCTCACCAAGGTATAGTTCTGTGCTTCCCTCCGGATTTTCTTGGCCTCTTTTTCCTCTTTGGGTAGGATGTCGAATTTCATGTATTCGATCAGTGGGTTCATCCATCCGAGGTCCAATCCGGATACTTCCAGGACATCCTGCTTAACCTCTGTTTTTGCGACAGAGGGTTCTTGGAGAGTTTCTTGAATTAGGCTTCTATTATTCCCTCCTGGCTTGGTACTTGCTAACTTGGAAAGGGCGTCTGCTCTGCTATTGAGATCTTGAGTTATCTGTTTGATCTCGGTCTCTGCGAACCGCCTAAGATGTTCCAAGATTTTGTCTAAGTACCTCTTCATATTAGGGTCTTTGGCCTGATACTCCCCATTGATTTGAGAGGTCACCACCTGAGAGTCGCTGAACACAGCTACCTTGGTCGCACCGACTTCCTCTGCTAACTTTAGCCCAGCGATCAAGGCTTCATATTCTGCTTGGTTGTTGGAAGCTGGGAATTCAAATTTGAGGGAAACTTCAATTTGAGTTCCTTCTTGGTTGACCAGTATTATGCCTGCACCGCTTCTGACTTTGTTGGAAGAGCCGTCCACGTATAGCTCCAATGCTGTGGAGGCTTCCTAAACAAAATCTCTAATTTTTTTTTTTATAAAATTTCGGCAGCATCTCCTCTAAAACTCGGACTTTGCCACCCTTTTCGGGTCCAAACCTGCATTCTTTTGAATTCAACATACCCTTCCTCATCATCATAACAATCGCCACAATAAATCTACCTCAGATAAATAATTATACTAATACAATATTCAAATCCAACAACCAAAATTCAACTAAGAATCATAGTTCACAAATCCTAGGCTTTTAACACAAAATACCTCATTATCACAACAACCTCCACAATAGTTATACCTCAAATCAATAATTTGCCAAATCACCAGTTAATCAACAAGCACCAAACCAACCATATTCATCAACAGGATACTAAGCATTAAATATACACATGCAATCCAACTTATCCTATGGTCATCTAGCCTAAGTTTTCAGAGAATATTATATATTAAATGCAAGAAACCTAAACCATACCTTAGCCGATTCCCAAGTATTATTCCAAGACAATTTTCCTAAAAGAACACAGCCCTCAAAACCTCAACTAATCTGCTTCCTCCAAGTTCCAGTATTCACAATTTCTAGTTCCAATTATTTATTCACAACCTAATACACATTCATAACACATATATATCCAATTTAATACTCAAAGCTCAAATTCAATAAAAATAAAATAGAATTATCGTATCCTCACCTTACCAAAGCTTCACATAAGCAAGAGTGAACATTTTCCTCAAGCTAATTGGATCCTAAAACATCAGAAATCAAAGAAATTCAACCTTCCCATTAAAAATTTGAAAACTGGGAGAAAAGAGGGCTGAGAGTGATTAAACAAGTTACCAGTAAAATTGTTCTGGTAGAAATGTAGAGCTCGATGCGGTGAACGCGTGACCGCAAACGGTGCGGCGATTGGAGCTCGGACGGAGAAGTTACGGGAGTTGGAACTTTGCCGTAAGGGTTCGGCGTTCTTTTTCTCTCCCTGGAGCTCAGCTGCGTCGTCGAGGAAATGAGAGAAAGAAGAGCCCGTTGCTCTTTTTAATGGGCTGGTCCGGTTGAACCGACAGTCCGGTTCGGACCCGATTCGGTTCTTTCGGTCCAATTTTGGACCGTTTTTTTCGAAATTAGTGTCAAAATTCTCGTTTCAATAAGTTCTACCCTAATTGGATATAATATTCGCATTTCTAATCCTCCTTATTAAAAACTAATTTATTGACTAATTATCTTCTAATTTAACCGGGATTTACATACACCAGTCATTGATCTTCTAATATTTAAAATAGTAAAAAATTTAAATATTATTTAAATTTATAAATATAAATGTTAAAATTTGTAATTGGATGCTTTGATTTATATTCAATTCATTGGAATTCAAATGGTTTTTGTTTAATCATTGATTTCTTCTAGTTTAATGTAATATGATTTTAATTTGTGAACTTATGAGTTGATTAATTTAAGAACAAAGAAGGATAGATGTTAGGAGGGATAGAGGGAAATTGATGTATATATATGAAATGGAAAATAATTTTTTAATAGTGATGATGATATATTTAGTTAACCCAACAAAGCGGCTTTGCTTGAAGATTATGTATTCACACAACTACTTGTTGTAACACCCTACCATACAGAGACTTATGCTTAAGTCATAATTCAGAGATGGCAAGGTATTACGACCTCTAAAACAAAAATTTAGTACGTATAGTAGTATGAATGATTGATTATAACTAGGAGCCTTGTAGAAAAAAGGGATAAACAAAAACCGCAACTCGAAAGCGCAACACTCCGATCACTAACACAACGGGCAAAGGATAAGCTAACGCAAGATCATATATATAAAGAGTATCAAAAACAGGAATATCAAGACTCAAAATCCGGCTGCGAAGGTAACCGGTTCGAGCATAGCAATATATACATATAATAAAATAAGGAAAACCCCAAGGAAAACCCAAAGGGACATAAATACAGAAAACCTATTCTCCAAAAATTCCCTCTAGAAGGAGTCATCACAGTTTGTATTATTTAATGGAGATAAAAGTATTCTAAACAAGATATATAAACCAAAACAGAGTCCCAAGAACAAAGGATCTTCGCTAATCCAGAAGTCTCCAGCATGCCTCAACGAGAAGCCTCGCGTCCTGCATCTGAAAACCACAAAATCCGCATGGGTGAGAACCAGAGGTCCCCAGTACGGTAACAGCTTCCACATATATAATACATAATAATAGAGAAAAGCCGAAGGCAATCCTAGAACTTCCTCCAAAAAATATCAAAGCTTATAAACAAGCTAAACCATATAAGGGTATCTGACTAAAGATTCTTCAGTCTATACTTTGGGTCCGGTTGGCCCGGTTTGGCCCGTTCGGTCCAATTTTGGTCCGATTTCTATAAAATTGGTACCGAAATTCTCGTCTCAATTTCCTCTATCATATTAAGCCATAAAAATAACATTTTTGGCTTTCTAGAATAAATTCTCATTTATGGGTTAATTAGCCGTTAATTAATCGAATCTTACACTTGTCATTGCACATAGGTCATGGATAAAAGCGATATTGCGTGTATATACTTATCAATTATAAAATCTGTTGCAAATTCACCATGAACTCCTGATTTTTACGTACACTTAAAGTAGCTTACTGAGATTTTGACCATTCATGTTATATCTCTCTATGGTCAAAATGAAAAGAACATCATGTTCCGCTACATACATTACCATATCAGAACAGCTTCCTACATTATATAAGAGGATTGAGTTTTGTAACTGTTGTTTTGTTTTTCTTATTTTTGTTCAAATTCGTTAAATTAAGTGCGAACGATTTCAAAATAACTATTATGAAGAATAAAATTAAGGAAATTTAATTTATTAGCCTATAAAATTGTATTTGTTTACAAATATGAGACACTTAAATAGGGACATAGAGACACACAATTATATTTTTCAGATGAGATATAGACATATATATTATATCCAGAGACTTTGAATTAGTGTATTTTTGTCAACCAAGCAGCGTAAAGATGGCTCATTCTCCAAATTCATACATGAAAGATTTTATTAATCAAATTAGTTTTTCAAAAATTACAAATTAATAATTTTCGTTCTTCAGTCATTCCATTAACAATTTTTTGTCAATGATTAATGATATAGAATATTAACTGACAAAATATATGACGTCTAACATATTCAATTGGAGAGTGAACAAATATATTTATAAAAATCTATCAATTTAGTTAGTAATTTATATTTGGATTAAGATTTATGCAATTGGAGAAAGAGACTAAATTGATAGATTTTTATAAACATATTTGGTCGGCATCTAATTAGACATATTAAGTGTCATGTATGTTGTCAATTAACGTTTTACATTATCAAATGTTTACAGATATTGTTAATAAAGTGACAAAGTGACAAAGATGATTAATTTGCATTGTAATCTTTGAAGGACCAATAACCAATTTAATTGATAAAATTCTTTAGAGATGAATTTAGAGAATGACTTATTTTTCGGGATTAATTTGACGATTAATCCATTATTTAACTAAGTTCTAATAATATTTTGTATTTTAATATGTATTTTATAAAAGATTAATTTGATAGTTGATTTTTGGTGTACCTAACTATATATAAGGCCAATTTGGATAAACACCTTAATTAAATTCTTTTGAAAAAAAATTAAAACATAAGGACTTATATTAAAAGTAACTTATAAATAAGTTATTTTGTACTTGATTTTTTAGTCATAAAAGCTATGATACACTGACACGGACACGAAACTCGTCGACATACAAATTTCAAAATTTTATAAGATACGGGGACACACATATATATAAATTATAAAGTATTTTTTAAATAAATCGTAATGATATTTTGATATTTTATTAATATTAAAATATAAATTAATTTTTAATTTTTTTAATATCTTATTTTAATTATATAAATTATTTATAATATTTTTTATTTTAATAAATAATAATATATGCTATTTCTAAAATTTTTTTCAAGAATACATGTTAAGAAAAAAGTTAGACACGCTCACACGTGATTGTATTTAGGTGTGTCCAAGTGTATCCGGTGAAATTTTTTTTATTTTTTATTAAGACACGGTTTGACATAGCAGACATGTATGTCGGATGAGTGTGGTGTCCGAAATATGTTCAAACACGCAGACATGACAACTCTGCAAAATGTCCATGCTTCATAGCATAAAAATATTTATTTTTAAAAGGAAAGTGATAAAAAAAATTTATTATAGGAGAAATCATTTTTTTAACTCCTCTTTACGGTGTAAATGGCTTTTTAAAAAAATACATATTAATTTTAAAAATTGTACTAAACATTATGTTGTAATTTTTTATAAGTTAAAAGTAAAAAAAAAAAAAACTTATAAACCTATCTAAATGGATAGTATTTTTTGACTACTAAAACAATCATTATACATTTATATATAAATAAATATATTGTTTGATTTATTTTTAATATTTATTTTAATATATACTCTATAAAAATACTTGATTTAGTGGTTTTTTTATATTCACCTAGCATGATTATTATTTTAAATATGGAGTTGTCAAATAGTTATGCTCTATGAAATACGGATACTTTTTTTATTTGCCATGTTTGTGTGATGGACACATTTTGGACATGACACTCATCAACACTTGTCCGACATGCGTATTTTCTGTCTCCAATCATGTCTTAATAAAAAATAAAAAAATTCTCCTCCAGACACACCTGGACACATCAAAATACTATTACATGTCAGCATATCTAACCTTATTTTTAACATGTATTTTTTTCATTATAATTTATCTAAAAAAATGTTATATTTTATAAACTTATAGTGTCCTCGTGCGTTATAAAAGTTGCGTTATAAAAGTTTTAAATTTGTGTGTCTGCATGTTTCGTGTTATGTCATATCTGGTGTCTGTATCAATATCCGTGCATAATAGATTATGCTACATGTTAGGCCCATTTTGGGTAAACTTCTTAAATAAGATCTTTTGAAAAAGGAGTTTAAAATATAAGGACTTTTATTAATAGCAGCTTATAAATAAGTTATTTTGTGTTTGAATTTTTAGTTATAGAAATACTTATTTTAAAGTTGTAGCATTTAGATAAATGACTCAAAAAATACAATTTTTTTTACACAAAGAGAATGGATATTAAAATAACGATGATAACAAATACCTTTAAATATTAAATGTTGATTTTACATAACTTCATCACAGAGATTTTATACCACACACAATATTAAATACAAATTTAATAATAAAAATAAAGTGGTAGAATAGAAAAGAGTGGTTAGATTAAGAACAAAATAGAAGTGCCCTTAAGGTTTAACGTGCTTTGCTAGAGTTTAGTAGAGAAATCTTAATATCTGTAATTTTTCTGTGATCAATCGATTTGTTCGAGTAATCTAGCATCATTGTGTCAACGTGATCACCATGGCAGCAAACGCTGCTACCACTGCTAGCAAACCGAGGCTGCAATCTGAGGTGCAGGTTGGGACTGAACGTTGTGCTAAAAGTTTAGTTGGAAAACTTTTGGCGGATAAACAATTTGAGAGTTTTAAAGTGGTAGATTATGGAGAAAACATATTTCAATTCTTCTTTGGGGATGAGAAAGATATGCTTCATATTGAGAGGAGTGTCCTTGGCTCTTCAAAAACTACATCCTGAACCTTAGGAGATGGAAGAAGGATGAGAATAATGCAGAAATATATTTTGCCCACGTGCCAATATGGACACAAATTTAGGATTTGCCAGAACAATTCAAGACTAAAGAATTAAGATGGAAGATAAGGGGCTCATTTGAAGAGGTGTTAGATATTGATATCTTCCATGTTCAGGGCAAGAAGCATAGCATTGTTAAAATCCAAGTAAACTTGGATGTAACAAAACTACTCAAAAGATACGTTAAGCTTGCTAGTCCCAAAAACAAACAACTTAAAGTTGCACTCAAGTATGAACGGATTAGCACCTTTTACAACTATCGTGAATTCATTGGACATGAGACAAGAGCTTGCAATTTTTAAATTGAAGATTCATTGAAGGGAGAGGTGGAAGAAGAAAAGTGGAGGGATTAGTTGAAAGCCGACTGATAAACCCCTATTTTATGATTCATCTTGTGCTCAATTGAGTATTTTTATCAATTCTTCACTCACTTATTCATAAGATTTGCATGTTTTACAATTCCTTCCTTATTTTATGATATATGTAAAAACATGTTTCATATGCCTTAAAAATAATTATTTTAATTATCCTTTATTACCATTCGATGCCGTGATCTGTGTGTTAAGTATTTTCAGGCTTCATAGGGTAGGAATGGCTTAGAGGACAGAAAAAAATATGCAAAAATAGAAGGAACGCACAAAATGAAGTTTTTGAAGAAAGTGACAGCGACGCGTACGGATGGACGACGCGGACGCGTGCCTAGCGTAAAATGGCAGTGACGCGCACGCATGGACGAAGCGGACGCATGCCTAGGCGCAGAGCACAAACGACGCGAACGCGTGACAAGAAAAAACTCCAAACGACGCGCACGCGTGACCCACGCGCACGCGTGACCCACGCGCACGCGTGATGGGCGCCACATGCAGAAAATTGTAGAAGTCGCCCCCAACGATTTTTGGACCATTTTTCGGCCCAAATCCAAGCCCAGAAACACAGAATAGAAGCCAGAGAATGCGGGAATCAAAAGAGATAATTGATACAATATTCATAATTCACAATTTTAGGTTTTAGATGTAGTTTTAGAGAGAGAGAGAGAGAGGGGGGTTCTCTCCTCTCTCTTAGGATTTAGGATTAGGATTTCTCTTAGATTTTAGGATTAGAATTCTTTCGTTTTCTTCATTCCAGGTTCAATGTTCTTTTAGTTTATGTTTCTTTTCTACTTTTATTTACTCTAATGCTTTTACTTGTTAATTACTTATGTTGCCAAATTGGCTTATGAACCTTCCCATGTTAGATTTGAATTTATGTTTAAATGCAATTTGAGGTATTTCAGATTTATGATTGTTTTCTTCTATTTATGAAATAAGTAATTTAGATTTTTCCCCTTTTGGCTTTGGTTGAGTAATTGGTGACACTTGAGTTGTCAAACTCAGCTGTTGATTAAAAATTGGAAATCTTGCTGGTTGATTTGGATCCCTCTAAAGCTAGTCTTTCCATAGGAGTTGACTATGACTTGAGGATTCAAATTAATTAGTCCACTTGACTTTTCTTTATTTAGTAAGGGTTAACTAAGTGGGAGCAATAAACAATTCCATCATACCTGATAAGGATAACTAGGATGGGATTTCCAGTTCTCATACCTTGCCAAGAGTTTTTCTAGTAATTAATTTACTTTATTGCTAATTTATTCTCCTTGTTCCCTATTTCAAAAACCCAAAAATATACCCTTTTCCATAACCAATAATAAATCATACCTCCTTGCAATTCCTTGAGAAGACCACCCGAGATTTGAATACTTCGGTTATAAATTTTATTGAGTTTTGTTACTTGTGACAACCAAAGTTTTTGTACGAAAGGATTCTCTGTTGGTTTAGAAACTATACTTACAACGCGATTATTTTTATAAAATTCTTTACTAGCAGAATTCCCAATCGTCAAAATGTGAAAATTGGGAAGCTAGGCATAATTTCAAAAATTGTATAGAGTATGTATATGTTAGGTGAGATCTTAGACTAATCAAGGATTCAATTTATAGCTCACTTAGCCTTATATATATACCCTCACCTTTACCTTAGCCCCATTACAACCTTGAAAAAGACCTCATGATGTTTGCATGTATACATTATATATTTGTTGATTGGTTAGATGAAGAATAAAGTTTTAGAAAGCATGACTAGAAAAGAATAGAGTGATTAACCCCAAACACTGAGTGATTAGAGAGTAAACACAAATCCAGTGAGGGTTCAATAGCTCATTTCCATATATCCATGTTTAATTATTGATTATCTTGCAAGTTTGTAAATTCTTTTAACTCAACTCAATTGTGAATGTGTTTTAATATGGTTTGGCCTTAGTTGTACATATATGATTCCTTAAAAATATGAATCAATTTAACCACATGTAAACTTTATATATATAAGTAGATAGTAATTAGAAATTGCATGATTCATTTAGGTAGCTTGCATTTAGAATAGATTGCATTGCATAAGATTCCACCATCCTACCTTCACTCTTTTCTCTTGGATTTAGCATGAGAACATGATAATGTTTAAGTGTGGGGACATTGATAAATCTCTATTTTATGATTCATCTTGTGCTTAATTGAGTGTTTTATCATTTATTCACCCACTTATTCATAAGATTTGCATGGTTTTACAATTCCTTCCTTATTTTATGATATATGTGAAAACATGCTTCCTATGCCTTAAAAATAATTATTTTAATTATCCTTTATTACCATTCGATGCCGTGATCTGTGTGTTAAGTATTTTTAGGCTTCATAGGGCAGGAATGGCTTAGAGGACACAAAGAAAACATGCAAAAATAGAAGGAACGCACAAAATAGAGTTTTTGAAGAAAGTGGCAGTGACGCGTACGCATGGACAACGCGGACGCGTGCCTAGCGCAAAATGGCAGTGACGTGCACGCATGGATGAAGCGGACGCGTGCCTAGGCACAGAGCACAAACGACGCGAATGCGTGACAAGGAAAAACTCCAAACGACGGGTACGCGTGATGGGCGCCACGTGCAGAAAATTGCAGAAGTCGCCCCCAGCAATTTCTGGACCATTTTTCGGCCCAAATCCAAGCCCAGAAACACAGAATAGAAGCCAGAGAATGCGGGAATTAAAAGAGATAATTGATACAACATTCATAATTCACAATTTTAGGCTTTAGATGTAGTTTTAGAGAGAGAGAGGTTCTCTTCTATCTCTTAGGATTTAGGATTAGGATTTCTCTTAGATTTTAGGATTAGGATTCCTTCGTTTTCTTCATTCCAGATTCAATGTTCTTTTGATTTATGTTTCTTTTCTACTTTTATTTACTCTAACGCTTTTACTTGTTAATTACTTATGTTGCCAAATTAGCTTATGAACCTTCCCATGTTAGATTTGAATTTATGTTTAAATGCAATTTGAGGTATTTCAGATTTATGATTGTTTTCTTCTATTTATGATATAAGTAATTTAGATTTTTCCCTTTTGGCCTTGGTTGAGTAATTGGTGACACTTGAGTTGTCAAACTCAGCTATTGATTGAAAATTAGAATTCTTGTTGGTTGATTTGGATCCCTCTAAAGCTAGTCTTTCCATAGGAGTTGACTAGGACTTGAGGAATTAAATTAATTAGTCCACTTGACTTTCCTTTATTTAGTAAGGATTAACTAAGTGGGAGCAATAAACAATTCTCATCACACCTGATAAGGATAACTAGGATGGGATTTCCAGTTCTCATACCTTGCCAAGAGTTTTTCTAGTAATTAATTTACTTTATTGCTAATTTATTCTCCTTGTTCCCTATTTCAAAAACCAAAAAATATACCATTTTCCATAATCAATAATAAATCATACCTCCCTGCAATTCCTTGAGAAGACGACCCGAGTTTTGAATACTTCGGTTATAAATTTTAATTGGTTTTGTTACTTGTGACAACCAAAGTTTTTGTACGAAAGGATTCTCTGTTGGTTTAGAAACTATAATTACAACGCGATTATTTTTATAAAATTCTTTACTAGCAGAATACCCGATCGTCAAAATGGCACCGTTGCCGGGGAATTGCAAACGTGTGCCTTATTATTGGTTATTGTAAATATTTTATTTTGTTCATTTATTTATTTTTATTTTTGTTTTTAATTTTTATTAGCTACTATGAGTTCTCACCCCCGTCGCTTTGAGTTTGGTTCTAATATTGTTGAAAGGAATGGAAGCTATAATAGGAACATGCATCAAGGTCAAACCAATCAAAGATGGAAAGAGCCACGAGGATCTGATCAACCCTTTCGGCAACAACACCTTCCAAGATACCATGAACAGCGATCATTTTACAATGCATGCCAAGACAATAGTTATGGTGGACCCCTTCATGACAAACTATCTCCACCAAATTACTATGGTCAAGAGCCATTCCGAGGTGTATGCAGAGATGATAGATATGGTGGACCACCTTGTAGTTACCAACAAGCTCCATCATATGCCAATGAACTACCTCCTCAACATAGTTTCGAACCACCATACTCACAAGCCACTACAACCATTCACCTCCATATGCCCCCAACTCTTATCCACCCAAATTCCAATCCAATTACTCCCAAGAACCACCACTTCCATATGAACCATATCCATGTCCATCGAACCAAGAATCACAGGATCGTCTCAAGGACACAGTGAACCAATTTCATGCAACCCTCCATCAATTGGAGCAAGCGATAAATCGATTAGCTCTCAGTACGAAGGAGACACTAGAAGCTCCGGTGGACAGTAAAGAGCATGACTTGGTATTGGAACAAGTGGAGGAAGCCCAGATTGTCGAAGAAGAAGAATTGGTTGAAGATTTAGGAGACGCTGAACCTCCATGGTAATCAAAAGTTGTGGAGAATTCCTCCCAGGAATTTGCAGTTGATGTTAAGGAGGATAGTGCATAATCCCAAGAGCATGTACCTTATGAAGAATTGGACGGAACAGATCAAGAAGCAAATTTTCTTGGTA
Source organism: Arachis ipaensis (assembly GCF_000816755.2). Taxonomy (NCBI): domain Eukaryota; kingdom Viridiplantae; phylum Streptophyta; class Magnoliopsida; order Fabales; family Fabaceae; genus Arachis; species Arachis ipaensis. Next base: position 121,756,036 of record NC_029794.2, read on the forward strand.
ATGATGATCACGAACTAAGCTCTCCTAATGATGAACTTGCATCCACAATTGAATTTTTTGAGATTGAGGAGTCTTTCCCAAGTGAATATGAGGATGATGTGGAGGTAGATTTTTCTCAACCTCCAACTTATGACTTGGGTGATGAGGAAGAAACTGAAGATTTTGATCAAGACAAGGTTGCAATTGAAGAGGTTTGTCAGGAATTGGAAGAATTCACAGAGGAGTACAAGGAAGTGGAACTTGAAGAACCACTGGAAACACCTCTCCCGCGGCCATTACCACCTAACACAAACTTCAAATGGGTAAAATCCTTAGCCTTCATCTTTACTTTCCCACTTGAATATGGCTTGCTTGAAACAGATGGCCAGCTTAGAGCTCTTTGCGGCTTTAAGAGTAAAAGGGAGATGGTTAGCAATAGAAATTGGCACCCAAGGTTCAATACAGTTCCACGCTTCAAATGGAAGTGCAAGGATTGGTATAGAGCTTGATTGAATGAATTTCGGAAGAAGTTCGGGTATCTCAGTGGAAATTCAGGTTGTGTACCGTCCGGCTGGAAAAATGAAGATCAATACAAAGACGGTTACAAAAGCAAGGTTTGGGATCCTGGGATTTATTCTGACAATCAACACCCGTGGAGCCTGAAAACATGCTTTGATTTGCTCGAAGGCTTTACATGCCTAGTCTGGGACCCCGGATGTTATTGGAATTGCAAGCATTGGTGGAGATTTCTGGATGAGTTCAAACACAAGCCACCATGACAATGAGCTCATCAAACGTCCAACTTAAGGACTTTAACTAAAAGTGCTAGGTGGGAGACAACCCACCGGTATGATCGTCCCTTTTTCAATTTTAATTTTATTTCGTTTTATTTGTTTCTAGTTTCATTTTATTTTATTTTATTTTTCCTAGAACCATTCATAACATCTGCATCTTGCATACTGCATAAAAAAAAATCACCCACGTGTGCGCATGGGCCCCGCGTGGGCGTCGACTCAAAATCAACGTCATAATCCAATGCCCAGAAAGTTGGGCTGGAATTGTGCGGCTGTTATGCGTTAGGCACAATTTGAGCCACGTGTTCACGTCAATGACGCGAACGCGTCACTTTCACTTCACACACACCACGCAAAAGCGTGGGCGACGCGTGGAAATTATTGCCCTCTCAATTGAAACAGAGAGTTGCGCTAAAACGAGGCTGGATTTGTGCGTTTAGCACAATTCTAAGCGACGCGTACCCGTGCTTCACGCGTACGCGTCATTTTCATTATCCCACGCTCATGCGTTCGCATCAATGACGCTTTCGCGTCATAGCGTCTCTGCCCCAATCACGCGTTCGCGTGACCCACGCGTCCGCGTGGATTTGAATTTCAAAAATTATATAGAGTATGTATATGTTAGGTGAGATCTTAGACTAATCAAGGATTCAATTTATAGCTCACTTAGCCTTATATATATACCCTCACCTTTACCTTAGCCCCATTACAACCTTGAAAAAGACCTCATGATTTTTGCATGTATACATTATATATTTGTCGATTGGTTAGATGAAGAACAAAGTTTTAGAAAGCATTACTAGAAAAGAATAGAGTGATTAACCCCAAACACTGAGTGATTAGAGAGTAAACACAAATTCAGTGAGGGTTCAATAGCTCATTTCCATATATCTATGTTTAATTATTGATTATCTTGCAAGTTTGTAAATTCTTCATCTTGTGCTCAATTGAGTATTTTTATCAATTCTTCACCCACTTATTCATAAGATTTGCATGGTTTTACAATTCCTTCCTTATTTTATGATATATGTGAAAACATGTTTCCTATGCCTTAAAAATAATTATTTTAATTATCATTTATTACCATTCGATGCCGTGATCTGTGTGTTAAGTATTTTCAGGCTTCATAGGGCAGGAATGGCTTAGAGGACAGAAAAAAACATGCAAAAATAGAAGGAACGCACAAAATGAAGTTTTTGAAGAAAGTGACAGCGACGCGTACGCATGGACGACGCGGACGCGTGCCTAGCGCAAAATGGCAGTGACGCGCACGCATGGACAAAGCGGACGTGTGCCTAGGCGCAGAGCACAAACGACACGAACGCGTGACTGACGCGTACGCGTGACAAGGAAAAACTCCAAACGACACGCACGCGTGATCCACGCGCACGCGTGATGGGCGCCACGTGCAGAAAATTGCAGAAGTCACCCCTAGCGATTTCTGGACCCTTTTTCGGCCCAAATCCAAGCCCAGAAACACAGAATAGAAGCCAGAGAATGGGAGAATCAAAAGAGACAATTGATACAACATTCATAATTCACAATTTTAGGTTTTAGATGTAGTTTTAGAGAGAGAGAGGTTTTCTCCTCTCTCTTAGGATTTAGGATTATGATTTCTCTTAGATTTTAGGATTAGGATTCCTTCGTTATCTTCATTCCAAATTCAATGTTCTTTTGATTTATGTTTCTTTTCTACTTTTATTTACTCTAATGTTTTTACTTATTAATTACTTATGTTGCCAAATTGGCTTATGAACCTTCCCATGTTAGATTTGAATTTATGTTTAAATGCAATTTGAGGTATTTCAGATTTATGATTGTTTTCATCTATTTATGATATAAATAATTTGTATTTTTCTCCTTTTTGGCTTGGGTTAAATAATTGGTGACACTTGAGTTTTCAAACTCAGCAGTGATTAATTTAGATCCCTCTAAAGCTTGTCTTTCCATAGGAGTTGACTAGGACTTGAGGAATCAAGTTGATTAGTCCACTTGACTTTCCTTTATTTAGTAAGGGTTAACTAAGTGGGAGCAATACCAATTCTCATCACACTTGATAAGGATAACTATGATGGAATTTTTAGTTCTCATACCTTGCCAAGAGTTTTTCTAATTATTAATTTATTTTTCTTGCCATTTAAATTACTTGTTCCTTATTTCAAAAACCCCAAAAATATACCTTTTTCCATAACCAATAATAAATCATACTTCCCTGCAATTCCTTGAGATGACGACCCGAGATTTGAATACTTCGGTTATAAATTTTATTGGGTTTTGTTACTTGTGACAACCAAAGTTTTTGTACGAAAGGATTCTCTGTTGGTTTAGAAACTATACTTACCTAGCAGAATACCCAATCGTCACCGACCAGACTGGAAGAAGAGAGAGAGCTACGAAAGATAATCCTAATACTAATCTGCCTAAAGGGGAAGACAGCTCACACAATAGGGTCAAAAAGTCAATTTCAGTCAACTTAATTAAGGGACTGGCCAATCTATCAATGCAGTCTCGAGAAAGAGAGGGGAGTAGTGAGGAAGAAGAAGTTATGAGCAATGCTATCATTCAAAAGAAGGCACAAGCAGCAAAATATTTTCCACAAATTAGTACCGGCTCAGAAATAGAAAGAAACAATGCTGAAGAAAGAGATGAAAAGGGATATTCGAAGGGGATTGGAGTAATGATACGTGAGCATCTTTCCTATCTTTTTCTAGTGAATTTGCATCTAAATTGTTGAATTTAAAAAAGAATTAATTATATTTTAGCCACTATAGATGCTATTTTGAATTTTGTGCAATACTGTTTATTTTAGGTAGCATTCGGCTGGATTTGATGGAGTTTCTGCAGCACAAGAATCAAAGGAGATGGCAGCGAGGAGCGACGCGCACGCGTGCCTGACGCGTGCGCGTGATTTGGAAGTATCCATGGCGACGCGTGCGCGTGACTGACGCGTATGCGTAATTTGAAGATTTGCTCAGCGACGCGTGCGCATGATTGACGCGTACGCGTGACTCGCGGAAAAAGACCATTGACGCGTGCGCGTGACCGACCCGTACGCGTGACATGCGCAACGTGCAAAAACACAGAAAGACGCTGAGGACGATTTCTGGGCTGTTTTGACCCAATTCCAGCCCAGAAACACAGATTAGAAACTGCAGAATGGACAAATCAAGTGGTCCCCACCCATTAACTGAAGACTTGTCAATTAATTCGAATTTAAATTCAAATTTGATTTTTAAATAGGAAAAGATATTATTTTAATTTTAATTTTAGAAATTTGATTTTTAAATTATTAAGATTAGTTATAAAAGGGGATTCAGATCCACCAGATTGGAACTTAGTACATTTTTTACCTGAATCCTTATTTTCTACTTTGAACCATGAGCAACTAATCCTCCATTGTTAAGGTTAGGAGCTCTGTCTATTTCTATGGATTGATTTTATTGCTTTTTCTATTTTAATTTATGTATGGATTTATAATTTAAGAATTGTTTTCGCTCTTTATTTTATGAATTTGGGTGGAACGGAAGTATGACCCTCTTTCTATTTGAGTTCTTGTATAACTTGGAAAAGCTCTTTACTTGAACAACAGTTTGAAAACATATTCTCCTAAATTTTAATTATCTGGATTTAACGGGATACGTGACATATAATCCTTTTACTTTTAAGTAATTAGAGTTTTTGTGGCATATAAACTGGAATTTGATCATCACTCTCTAATTGGAATTAATTGACCAAGAAATTGGCTGTTGATGAATTTTAGAGGAGACTAGGAAGGTCTAAGTAATTAGGGTCTAGTCACGTATAGTTTGCCATAAATTAAATCCTACATGATTAAAATAGTTAGTAAGAAAAATAATTCCAGAAAAGTAGATAACTCTGAAGCCTTAACTATCTTCTCCATATTTTCTTCCCAAAGTATTTACTTGCCTTTCTTCAATATTCTTTATATTGTTTAATGTCTTTTATATTGCATCTCAACACTATTTTCTGTTTGTCTAACTAATCCTATCAAACACTATTGTTGCTTAATCCATCAATCCTCGTGGGATCGACCCTTACTCACGTAAGTTATTACTTGGTACGACCCGGTGCAGTTGCCAGTAAGTTAGTGGGTTACAAATACCGCACCAAATTTTTGACACCGTTACGAGAGATTGATTGTGATTAACAACTATTAGTTGTTTGATTGTTTAGATTAGGCGTTTTAATTTTGATTTTATTTAAATATTGTTTTATTATTTTTTGAAAAAAAAATTTAAATAAAACTAACAATTTGCCTTTTTTTTTTTT
>NC_029794.2:121761179-121762562 GCF_000816755.2 Arachis ipaensis
AAAAATAATGGAGAGAGATCATATGGGTTACTACTCACACTCAAATAGTAATTCATATGATTGTGGATGGAGGAACTACCCGAATTTTGGTTGGCAAAATCAAAACCAAAGAAACTTCAATGCTCCATGTTCCAACTATCAAGAACCACCATCTCCATATTCATATCAAGAACCACCACCTCTCTATCCATATCAAGAATCATCCTCTTTTTACACTTATCAAGAACCATCACCTCCTCCTTATTCATCTCAAATACCATCTGATCTTGAGCTTCTCATGAAAGAATTCTTATATGATATAAAGACAAGTGTCAAAAATGTAGAGAAGCATGTGCAGTCGATTATCAAATCACAGGAAGAGGAGCAAGCGAATTCCTTCCCAAGAGATATAATACAAGATCCTATAGAAGAAAGTAAGAAAATCAATCAAAAGAGTTCATACTCCAGTGAACTAGAGAACTTTCCATCCTCACACATGGAAGAAGAGGAAGATGCAAAAACAAAGGAGGAAGATGCACCCACAAAAGAGGAAGATGCACAACCTCCCATGCCCTTGGTAAGCAATGAAGAAGAGATTGAATTAGAAGACAGTTACCAAGAAGAAGAGGTTGAAATTGAGGAAGCTTGCAAAGAAGTGGAAGAATTCAAAGAAGAACACAAGGGAGTGAAGCTTGCAAGACCTCTCCCAAAACCATCACCATCCAATACAACATTCAAGTGGGTAAAATTTCTATCTTTAACATTTACATTCCCACTTGAATATGGGCTACTGGAGACGGATGGTCAACTTAGAGCTCTTTGTGGCATTAAGAGTGAGAGGAAGATGGTTAGTGGTAAGAGTTGTCAAGCAAGGTCCAATATGGTTGCATGCTCCAAATTGAATTACAAGGATTGGTGTAGAGCTCAATTGAATGGGTCTAGAAGGTTGTTTGAATGTTTCTGTGAGAATTCAGATTAATTGCCACCCGGTGAGAACAATGGTGATCCACAAGAAGACGGGTGTAAAAGCAAGGTTTGGGACCCTGGAATTCATTTTCACAATCAACACTATTGGGGCCTTGTCACTTGCTTCAACTTGCACGAAGGAGTTATGCGCCTAGTTTGGAATCCCAGTGGCCATTGGATTAACAAACATTGGTGGAGATTCCTGGATCAGTACAAGCACAAGCCACCATGACAAGGAGCTCACCACATGTCTAACTTAAGGACTTTAACTAAAAGTGCTAGGTGGGAGACAACCCACCGTAGTGTGATCATTCTTTTGCATTCTTAGCTTTATTTTGTTTTATTTTTATTAGTAGTAGTTTTCTTACTTATTTGATTTTTATTAAGTTCTTACTAATTTTCTGATCATGCAGCTATTTTATCACAGGAACCGAACAC
>NC_029794.2:121763068-121794688 GCF_000816755.2 Arachis ipaensis
CTGACGCGTACGCGTCATATGGATATGCGTGAAAAAAATAAAGTGAACAGAGAGTTACGCGTGCGCGCGGATGGCTTCGCGTGAATCGCGCAAAACCCAGGGCACGCGGACGCGTTCCTGATGCTGACGCGTCATTAAGGAAATTTGCAACTCACGCGTATGCGTGCCGTACGCGTACGCGTCGCCTTCACCGCCCAGTTTTAATTTTCTTTCTCTCTCTCCCAATCCTAATTATCTCTTGTTCTTTTATCCTTTTATTTTTCGTTTCTCATAATATTTGTCTCTTTTTATTTTCAGTTCTTCTTTGCTTGAGGACAAGTGAAGAACTGAAGATTGATGGTTTAGAAGTTATAGTAAACTCTCGTTGCAAGTATAGTTACTAAACCAAGCAATCAACCTTTCTTACAAAAGTTTTGGTTGTCACAAGTAACAAACTCCTAAATAAATTGATAACCGAAGTATTCAAACCTCGGGTCGTCTTCTCAAGGAACTGCAGGGAAGTATGTTCTTATTATTGGTTATGGAGATTGTAAATTGGGGTTTTGAGAATGAGGAGTGAATAGTCTAATTAGCAAATAAAGTAAATGAAGAACAAGCAATTTAAATGGCAAGTAAAATAAATAAATGACTGTAAATAAACTTTTGGCAAGGTATGAGAAATTGGAGGTCCTATCCTAGTTATCCTTATCAATGATGATGAGAATTGAATCTTAATTCCACTTTGTTAACCTTTACTAAGATAAAGGAAGGTCAAGGGATTAATTGGTTTGATCTTCGGATCCTATTTATTTCTTAGGAAAAGATTGAGATTATTGAAGTTCAATTTAATTAACAAAGATAACAATTATCAATCATGTTTGAGTTTGATAACTCCTGAGTTACTGATTTCTTAACCAAGACCAAAAGGAAAAAAGTAAATCTACTGGAATAAAAATGTCTTCAGATGGGAATAACAATAATGTAAATAAAAGAAAGCAATAATAAACTGAAATACCTCAAATAACATTAATTCAAAGAGTAATCTGTAACATAGAAGAATTCATAAATAAAATTGGGAAAGTAAATAAAAGGGAATATTGAACCTGATAAAGAGATAATCCTGAAAGCGAATAAAATCCTAATTCTAAATTCTAATCCTAAAGAGAGGAGAGAGAGGAGAGAACCTCTCTCTAAACTAAATCTAAATCATGAAAAACTAACTAAAGTGTGGACTCTCCTTGAATCGATGCATTCCCCCACTTCATAACCTCTGGTCTATGCCTTCTGGACTTGTATTTGGGCCAAAAAGGGCTTCAGAATTCGCTATGAGCGTTTTTTGCAATTTCTGGTGTGTGGCCTTTGTCACGCGGTCGCGTCAGTCATGCGGCCGCTTCGCTGCTTCTTCGTGCTTGGCATGTGGCCGCGTCGTCCATGCGATCGCGTGGATGCCAGTTTCTCCAAAAACTCTGTTTTGTGCTTTCCTTCTATTTTTGTATGTTTTCTTTCCATCCTTTGAGTCATTCCTGCCTTAGAAGATCTGAAATTACTCAATACACTAATCACGGCATCGAATGGAAATAAAGTAATTAAAATAATTAATTTTAAAGCATAGGAAACATGTTTTTCACATACATCACATAATAAGGAAGGGAAAGTAAAACCATGCAATTAATATGAATAAGTGGGTGAAGGATTGAATAAATCACTCAAATTAAGCACAAAATATATCATAAAATATGGGTTTATCAACCTCCCCACTCTTAAACAATAGCATGTCCTCATGCTAAGTCCAAGAGTAATGTTAGGTTAAAGTGGTGGAATGCCATGCAATGCAATCTAATCTAAATGCAACTACCTAGATGCATCATGCAATTCTAATTTTTATGCACTTGTATATAAAGCTTGCATGTAGTTGAATTAATTCACATTCTCAAGGAGTCATATATATATATATAATATAATATATGGGAGAGAAAAACATTTTATAAACTTGCAAGACAATTAATAATTTCAGCAGAGATATATGTTAATGAGCTATTGAACCCTCACTGAATTTTGTGTTTACTCTCTAGTCACTCAGTGTTTATTGGGTTAATCACTCTATTCTTCTTTTTATTCTTACTTTCTATAACTTTGTTCTCCATCTAACCAATCAACGATTATAGAATATAGACATACCAAAAATCATGAGGTCTTTGGTTAAGGTTGTAATGGGGCCAAGGTAGAGGTAAGGGTATATGTATAAGGCTAAGTGAGCTAATAAGTGAATCCTTAATTAGTCTAAGATCTCACCTAACATACATACTTTGTAAAACAAAGCTTCTTTACCTATTTTCCCATATTTTCCCACTTTTGATGTTACATGCTCATGTTTCAATATTTATTATTTTTATCCCATGTGCATTGCTTTATTTCACATTTGGGGAATTCTTTTGTGTCCCCTTTATTCAACTACTGAAAAATAACACTTTTTTTTAATGCACATGGTAATTCAATTATTTTGATTTTACATGAGCATGCTTCCCAAAACTTTTATTTTGAATTATTTTATTCTTTTCAACTTTTCTACCTTTTGTTTTTATCATCCATGTTCCCAATAAGTTTTCCGCACTTAAACAATTACACAATTTCTATCTTAAGCTAACCAAGGATTCAACTTGGGATTTTTAATTTGTTTTTCTGCTTAAGGCTAGTAATGTGGCTGATAGAATAAGAGGGGATTTAAAGACTCAAGGGAGCTAACAAGGGTGATGTAAAAGGTAGGCTATTTTGGGATAAGTGAGCTAAAATCAAACAATGGCCTCAATCACTCTCTTGGTATGTATTTCTATTCTATAATCGGACATATAGATTAAAACAAAGTAAAGAACATCAGAAAAAAAAAGAAGGGCGGAACACACAGGAATAAAAATTATGGTTTGAATGTAACCATACAATTAAGCTCAAAACTCACAGGCTGTGTATTCTCTAGCTCAAAAATCATTTATCAGTTATGTATGTCATGCAAGTAAAATTAAAAGTTCCCATTATTCTCAATGTAAAATTTATATTGAATGGCTTTAAAGTTTGTGTTTCTCCTTGATGAAATGTTGTTAACTAACTAACATATAATGCTATATATATAAGGTGTGGGTTGTTTCTATTATGTTCAAGTTCCTAGTTTACTCCCTTTTTATATTTTTCAATTTAAACTAAGCTATCTTATGCTAAAAAGGGTAAACTATACTAATTAATCCACAATTTTCTATAACTAATAAGTTAATATTACAACTAAACTAAATGGCTAAAATATGAACTACAATGCAAAATGCAGAAATAGAGTAAAAATGCATAAAAATAGCAATATATAAGTACTGAGAAAAGAAAAATAAAAATAAAAAAAATACAGAAAAATAGCAAAATAAAATAAAAAGAGTCTGTAGTGGTTCACCAAAAAAATGTACGCCAGAGATGGCGACTTCCCCACACTTAAAATGAAGCATCGTCCCTGATGCTCACTCAAGCAGGGTGTGGAGTGTCATCAGTGGAAGGGTGGGTAGCTGGAGTCTCTATGGTGGTGGTCTGAAGATCTGCCTGCTGCATAGGAGGTGCTGACTGGATAGGGATCGCTGGGTCTACAGCCTGAATCCGAGGCGGAGCCTCCTGATGTGATGCAGCCTGCTCTGTGTCTGTCTGCGCAGCCTCGCTCTGTGGATGGGTCTCTGCCTCGTGATCATTCGCCTCCTCCTCAGATGCCTCGGATGGTGTATCAGGCTCGGAGGGGATGTCGCCAGATCGTATCATCAGCTTCAGGTGCTCGTAGCGTCGCTTGTTGCGACGCTCCATCTGGTCAAGCCGTCGAAACAGGCGGTGTACTAGATGATAGACGGGCTCTGGGGCAGGTGGAGGTGCAGTGGTGGTGGCAAGGGTAGCTGTAGAGGAAGAGGGGCCGGCAGATGGTGTGGCTGTCTCAGCAGTAGCACTGAGGAAAGAAGGTCTGTAGCCCAAAGCCAGAAAGTTCCTGCTGTGAGGGATAATCTTCTTGCATTCTGCAGCAGGTGGCTTTTCATCAGCATCCTCCCAAGGCACGTCAGCTCGACGGCCTAGCTGTGTAATCAGATAAGGAAAGGGAAGAGTGCCTCGGACGTGGACCCTGGCCATATAGTACCGGATAAAGCGTGGCAGGTACATGTCCTTACCCTCCATCACACACCATAGGAGGGTGATCATAGCGGCTGGTATCTCAGTCTTGTGAGTACTCGGCATAATGAAGTTGCTAAGTATCTGATGCCAGAGCTGAGCCTCATCATTCAAGTAAATCCGCTTGATTCCCTTTGGCATGGTGGTGTTCTGACCCATAATCCAAGGAACGGTCGGGTCAAGGGCTATCCTGGCCTTGACTGCATCCCAATCAAACTTCATGAAGCGCATATCCTCCTCAGCTCTTTGATAACCATCCAGCTGATCAGATTTAGGTAGAAGTTTCAGAACATCCTCTATGGACTCTTCAGTGACCAGAATCTGCTTTCCCCTAAGGTTCACTGCATCTAGGGAAGTTTTGAAGTAATTGCAGTAGAATTCCCGAACCCAAGATGCATTGACCTCAGTCAGGTTTCTCTCCATGAAGAACCAGCCTCTTTGTTTGATCTGATCAGAGGTGTATTGTTGGAGTTCTTCTGGGATCTTCAAAGTCCTCTCCAGGTATAGGTTCCTGGAGGTTGCAAACACCGGATACTTCAGCTCACAGTATCGGTTTGCAAACTTTACTGGATCATTAGCAGGGAGCAGCTGGTCGGCCTTTTCCTGCGGGGTAAAGTTTTTCTCCTACCAGGAGTCATCGTGCATGATATCCAGGATGGACATGGCGGATTCTCCTCTTTTACGTTTTCCAGTAGTTGCCTTTTCTTTTCCCTTTCTCTGGGTGGCAGACATCCTGAATAACAGAAAACCAGGATATCATAAAAACAGGAAAACAAATAGGCAAATAGTCAAAAGAAACACAAAGTGGCAAATGAGCAATAGGATAAGGAAAATGAGTTAAGTAAATGTGCATTAAGGATTGTATAGGAGTTAAAAGTTTGAAAAGAAGAATTCACAATCCAAAATGTGATAGAAGGTATGTTAATTAGGAAAAATTATCAGTATGCCATGGTTAGAAGGTTAAAGAGAAAGTGAAAAACCAAGAAGAGAGAGTATGAAAGGTTAGGTTGGTTAGAATTGAAAAAGAGTTGAAGAAGTTGAAATTAGTGAGTTAGTAAAAAGTGGGTTGATGTAAGTGGCATAATGATAAGTTTCTAAGTAACAAGCATTCACAATTAAAGCTACAGGTAACTCATAACCAAATAAGGAAATTAAGTTGATGATGATTCAGATAGATATAGAAATAGCAAAAAATTGGAATCTAAGCATCAAAAATGCAATTTATGAACCAGGAAATAAAAAAGAATAGGAAAGCTTGCCCTGGCATTCATGAATTGGTTTGGTTAAATCTAAGGAAAGTACAGTTGAAAATGTCAAAACCAAGACATGAATGGAAACATTTTACAGAAATTTGGGCAGCATTCCGGCTAAAATTGAAGCTAGAAAATAAAGAGCATAGCAGCATGAACTTGAAGAGCAGCATATGAACATTACTAACTTTCACAGCAACAGCAGAATTACAAATTGATAAAACAAGAAACACGAACAGTGCAATTAAACAGACCTAAATCTACTAACCACATCCTAGGCTACCTAACAACCTAGAATCCACTACAACATGCAGATCTAACTAGCCTAAATATGAACATAAACAGAAAAATATGAATTAACTACGAATGGATAGAAGGGTGGCGTTCGTCGGAATCTGATAGGCGAATTAAGGAGAGTGGGGCAGAGAGGCGGCTGGAGATGGTGGCGGTGGTGTCTAGCGCGGCAGAGGAGGGTGGCGCGGCAGTGGTGGCTGCTGTTCGGGGACAGGGAGGGAAAGGTAGGGGTAATGAGGAAGGGGGTGGCGTGGCAGTGGGTTCTGGGTGGTCGACGGGGGCGGCGGTGGTTGGTGGTGGTTGGTTGGAGAGAGAGAAGAAGGAGAAGGGCTGGGGGGCGCGAATGGGTAGGGTTCGTGTGACTGGGGGGTTAGTAAATTTAAATCCACGCAATCGTGTGGGGCACGCGGTCGCGTGGCTGGAGTAAAATGGGGGTCGACGCAATTGCGTGAGTGGCGCGATCGCATGGAATAGCTAAAAGAGTGAATGACGCGATCGCCTGGGGCATGCGATCGCGTCATTGGAATTTGTGCTAAACGCACGAATCCAGCGTTGTTTCAGCGCAACTCTCTATCTCCTTTTGGGGTGTTGTGTAATCCATGCGACGCGATCGCGTGGGATTGATCTTGTTCTCAACCAACCAGAAATCCACTTATCAATTTAGAAGAGTGTCACAGAAATTAAAATTAAAATACTGGGAGTATGAATCCCAGGTCGTCTCCCAACGAGTTGCAGAAAAGTGTGCTATTTTATTAATCAGATGTTTTCAAAAAGGTTTGAGTTGAATGGCAGAAAATTAAATTAGAGAATTTATATAAATTTAAATAAAAGCCTTGACTGGGAGTTGATTAGCTGGAAGCCCTATTCTTGTTGGAGTACTCTCAAGATTAATTGACAATTGAGGGTTATTATGTTTAGTTATCCCTCATAAGTAAGGGAAAGTCAAACAAGTTGGAATGTTGTTTCTATCCACAAGTTCCAATCTGCTCTTAGGAGGATTGGTGTCAGTGACTAGAGAGCAATCCAACAATAAACTCAATTACAATCTTTCTCTTGAGCATCCGAACTCAAGGGTTCCTTTCAATCAACTCCCCATCAAGTTAAGGAACTACTCGCTCATTGTAAATGTAAAATTCATAACATAAGAAAGGGAATTAAAGAAAGACATGATAAATAATGATCAAAGGATTAATTGAAAATAAAAGTAATTCTTGTATTAATAAATGCTAAAATAATCCAATAGTAAAATTAAGTAAATTAAGGAACATGGAAGAGTAAGAGACAAGTAAAGAGAACGAACTAGAATGTCGAAGTCTTGATGATGCAATAACTCTTCTCAATATCCCAATGCAAAAACAATGAAAATAACAAATCCTAAAAACTATGAATGTGCAGAGAAAAAACCTAGAGGAGAGGAAAACTATATCTAAAAACTAAAACTATGCAGAATGAAAGTTGTTCTTGGTTTCTGCATGTTATCTGGCTCTAGTATGCTTTTCTGGGTCGAAAACTGGGTCAAAATAAGGCCCGAAATTGCCCCCAGCGATTCTGCAGATTATGCAGATCGCGCATGTCACGCAGACGCGTCATTCGGCGTTTCGCTTTGCCACGCGGGCGCGTCATCCACGCCTCCGCGTCACTTGTGCAGTTTCCAACTCGCGCGGCCGCGTCATCCATGCGGCCGCGTCGTTGCGATTTCCTCTCTTCCGCACGGTCGCGTCATCCATGCGACCGCGTTGCTTCTCGCTGGTCATCTCCTCAATTTCTTGTGTTCCTTCCATTTTTTGCAAGCTTCCTTTCCAATCTCTAACTCATTCATGCCCTATAAAAGCCTGAAACACTTAACACACAGATCACGGCATCGAATGGAATAAAGGAGAAATAAAATACATAATTAAAAGTCTCTAGGAAGCAAATTTTCAATCATGCAATAATTTTAGGAAGGAATTATAAATGCATGCTTATTTAATGAATAAGTGGGTAAAGATCATGATAAAACCACATAATTAAACACAATATAAACCATAAAATAGTGGTTTATCAACCTCCCCACACTTAAACATTAGCATATCCTCATGCTTAGTTGAAGGAGATAAAAAAAATGAGTAGGAACATGTGAAACTCATGCAATGCAATGCAACCTATATATGCGAATGCAACTATATGATTCTTGTCCACTTGATCTAAAGTAAATAAGCTCTTCAAAACAATTACAGATCAAATTCCACTAACCCAATTCTTATAAAGCAAGAGCAGATAGAAATGCAAGAAGATAGCTCATGAAAGCAGGGAACATAATATTTCAAGCATTGAACCCTCACTGACGTATATGTACACTCCAGTCTCTCTAGTGTATAGGGTAATTACTCTATCCTTCTCTAATCATGCTTTCTAGTTTTTGTTCTTCTCCTAACCAATCAACAATATTTAATATACTAATGCAAACATCATGAGGTCTTTTCAAGGTTGTAATGGGGCCAAGGTAATGGTAAGGATACACATATGGCTAAGTAAGCTTAAAAACTGAATCTTTAATTAACCCAAGCTTTAACATAACCTATATATATTCTATATAACTTTTAAAATTCATACCTAGCTACCCAGAAATTTCCTTTCACATTCCATACTCATGTTTCAACCTTTTATTTTAATTTTATCATACATGCATTGACCAGCTATCCAGAAATTTCCTTTCACATTCCATACTCATGTTTCAACCTTTTATTTTAATTTTATCATACATGCATTGACCCTTGAATTCTTAATTTAACATTGGGGTAATTTTGTCCCCTTATTTATTTTTTTGAATAATTTTTTTAATTTTTTTAATTTTTTTAAATAAACATAAACATAAACATAGCTTATCAATGCACATAGATTTTTAATTCTTACAGTTTCTCATGAGTAGGTATCCAAATTCCTAGTATATTATCATGACACATTCCCTTATTATCTTTTGCTTCCACAATTTCCCATACTTAAATAACACACACAATTCTATCTTAAGCTAACCAAAGATTCAATTTGGGATATATAATTATTTTTCCGCTTAAGGCTAGTAATGTGGTAAAATATAGAACAAATAGGATTTAAAGGCTCAAAGTGGCTAACAAAGATAATTGAAAGGGTAGGCTTAATTTGGATAAGTGAGCTAAACAAATAATGGCCTCAATCATATACAAACATATAAATATAATAAACATTGGACATATAGGATGAAACAAAATATAGATTACAATCATAGAGAAGTAAACACACAAGAATAAAACAATTATGGTTAAACCAGTGCCATCTGTCAAGAACAAAGGTGGGCTGGTAGCAGTATCTCCACAGTCGGGACCATCATGGCTCTTTGTGCTGGTAAAAGAAGTGGAGTCCGGGGTGTCTGAGTCCTTGAATTTTCCCATGATCAGCTCCTTGAGGTATGTGAATCGGCGCTTGTTACGGTGCTCTCGCAGCTTAGCTTTCTGTTCATGCCGATCCAACTTTTCAAGTATCTGATGGAGCAGTTGGGCTGTTGTAGGTGCCTGTGGTGTTGAAGAAGGAATATCTTCAACCGGTTCAGTAGGCTGGCTAATAGTGGCTGCTGAAAGTCGAAGGTACTTCTCGTTGGGGACATACTGATCATCCCGTAGGAGCATGGCTTTGGTGTCCCCAGCTTTGTAGGAGACTCCGGCTGCTGAAACAAGATCTGAGACCAGGGCGGGAAAAGGTAAGTTGCCTACGATTTGTACGTGTCCCATAGCATTCCGGATATGTCTTGGTAGATTCAGAGGTTGGTCTGTAAGGATGCACCATAGTAGAACGGCCATGTCCGCAGTGAAGGAGGACTCGTGAGTGCTCGAAAAGACGTAATGGGACATAATCTGTGCCCATACGTGAGCCTCCAAGGTAAGTGCTGAAGCCGGCGGGTACAATGGTATCCGTAGATCCATCTGCTGCCAGGTAGTGCGATAACTCTGAGAACGGCGTCCCAGTCAAATTGGTACATCTGGTGTTTAAGTGCGGCTTCTTGAAAGGCATCCAATCCTTCTGGAATAGGGGGAAGACTTAGAACTTTTTGAATGGCCTCTTCTGTAATGGGGACTTGTTTCTGACGGACATAGACAGACTCACTACAACACAAACGGAGATTAGCGGCGGTTTTTTTCGCTATTAGCGGCGGTTTTAAACCGCCGCAAAACACAATACCGGCAGTTCAAAAAACCGCCCTGGTTATTGGGGTGGGCATTTGATTTCGCGGCGGTTTTCAGCAACCGCTGGTATAACCGCCGCTGATTCAATATTTTGCGGCAGTTTATTTGGCGGCGGTTTAAAACCGCCGCAATATACAAGTGTCAGGATTGGCGTCATCTTTACTGGCGGTCAAAAACCCCCGCAATTTGGTTAACATGTTTTAAAAAAAATTGCAGCGGTTTGTAAACCGCCGCAATCCAGAATGCAGTTTTTAAAAAAAAAAATGTATACTATGGAATTTTATAACTCCCACAATTTTCACAATTATTTTAAAAAAAATTTGGCTTTATAAAGCTACTCAATTATATTGCTTCATCTAGACAAATGCATAAATAAGAACAACCTAAAGATGGCTAAAATATCACGAGTAAAGTAAATAAAAAATCAAGATAATGATATCTTAAAAACAAAATGTCAATAGTAAAATACACATTCGAAAATAATGTAAGAATGAAACATGGTTCAATTGACCATAAAGTATAAAAGATTTATTTGATATGACCAATAAGATCATAGGTTATGACTAAACTCATCACATAATTTATGAAACTACTACTAAACCTAAAAAAAAAATTGTTGAAAGAATTATATGATTACGTGACATAATATGAAATGATCTGATGTGATGTACTGGAAAGAATTACATGATTTTGTGATGTACTAAAATTGTGTATCATGACACACTTACTTTTCCATTGATACGAACAAGCACATCGTCTAGCTCCAAATGTTTATTAGCTGGACCGCCTGGCACCTAAACAAGCCAAGGATTAAGCCCAAAAAATTTGAATGAATTTCACCCCATAAAAGATTAAAATTCTGAGTAACAATATGCTTATCGCAGAGTCCACAACTAGCATTCCAGTTTCACTAGATGGAGAAGAATGACATACCATCTACATTATTCATAAACATGGTACTTATTCAAGGCATATTTAAATGAAACTGCTACCAAGAGAGGTTGCCTGTATCATATTTTACACAAATTAAAAATAAAAAAGAGATTGCTCAATTCCAAGGGAAACACCAATTTGAGAAACAAGAGAAATAATTTTTAAATTATTTCTCCCAATGTTAAAAGAGAAAAATAAGAGCAAACAAGTAGTAAGCAAATAGAAGACAAAACAAATTAAGATGTCAAAAAAACATGATGAGTGAGAAACTCTACCGTTATATTCATCCGTAATGAGCAGCATATAAAATACAATGAAAAGAATGATGTGACATTACTAAATTATAATGGATAAAGTGTCTACAATCATCACACACTCCTATATATAAAAGATTTGATGAGCAGACAAGTTGATTCAAAAGTCAAAGAAAAACTTGTAAATAAGATTGGTAAAATTTGTGAAGGTCTCAACTAAATTCTATTATCATAAGGTAAAAAAGTGATACTGTAAGACCCAGAACTTTTGAAGGATCTTATTAGGAGCTGATTTTTAATATATTTATTATTAGAGATTTTACTTTCAGAAATTATTTCATTGAGATTGATTAAATATATTAAAAATCAGCTCCTAATAAGATCCTTCAAAAGTTCTGGGTCTTACAGATACAAATGACAAACCTGAAGTGTAGCACTGGTATAGAAACTGCCTTCTATTTATCAACATATGTTTCACTGCCCTTTTGAATAAATCTCAATTCCCTCACTATCTGAAAAGTATATAATTGTGTTTAGTTGCCCAAAAATCCAAAAAACCCATATCATATTTTCAATTAAGCAGAAAAGGATCATGTATGCTATAGATCAGGTCTAGACTAAGATCAATAAACATTAACAGAATCAGATTAATATGCCAAATTAAGATTAGCTATACCTTAAAGAAAATGATCCACAATAATAAATAAGATAGAGAATCTTGTAGCACATTACCATCTTGAGAATCAATATACATGAAGACATGGCATTAATCTCAGCCCAAAAAATTCTTAAAGACAACAATAGAGAAAACATTTCCATCTTAAAAAAAGACATAGTTCTCAACATCTCATAACACTTGTTTCTTCTTTTTTTTTTTATTGTACAAAACAAATTAAAGCACCAAAATATAATTGAATATGGTTAATGGACATTTTAAAAATGGACTTAAACAGCTAACAAAGTGAGAATTATTGGCTTGGGAAAGCATAAAAATTATCAAACCGTTAAATAATCAATTAAAGCAATTATATATTTTAATGCAATCATACTCCTTTATTGTACTAGCTGGCTAGTTTTATAACACATTAGAATTTGGATTATTTAAAAAAAAAAGTCTTCAACAAAATAAGAATAAGTTGATTGGCTCAGTGGGTCATGATGACACAATCAATACTTGAACAATTGTGTGCATAATGAAATATGAATATTTTATTAAATATTTCACTTAGTTACTTAATATTTTTTACCATATAAACAAGCATATTTAGTATTCAAACTACACAATCAATGAAAATCTCCAAAGATAGAATAATTTCCAAAAAAGATAAAAGAAAAAAAATTTAAATAAATTATGGAACTCTGCAGTTTTGCTCCTCTTTCAAGGAGTACGTGAATATATTAATAGGAATATACTTAAGAAAATTATTGCATTTATTTCTTTTATTCCTCAACTAAAAACTTCTTGAGAATTCTGTATTATCATATATGTGACTTGGATATTGGAATCAAATGGATAAAAAATTTTCTCAGCAGAAACCAAGGTATGGTCACAAGAGAGGGCACAAGAAAAGCCACCAGCCAATGCAGATCTTAAAACACTTCCAACAAGAATCTCAAACAGAGATAGAAAACTTGATACAATAAATCTCAAACACCAAATGAAACAGTTAAATTAATTAAAGATATGTGCTGCTTACATGTATTGTTAGTACTTAGTACACCAACAAACAAGAAATTATTGGCACGCATAAAGCTTAAACCAAACTCCAGAGTTCAAACCAATGGCTTTCATGGATTTGTGAGGTGTGTGAGAATAAACTAAAATTCCAATTAGAATTATATCCTGCCCTGAAATAACAACTAGAATACTAAAGTTAAGTAATCCTCTTCAGATAGTTCAAAACAAAAGTAAGGAGGCATGTAGAAAGTTATTATAAGACTAACAATAACAAGCATTCACAGAGCATTTAGAATAATCCAAAAGTAATCACATGATGAATTTGATCCCAACAAAGCACAAGTATCACTTTCTCCTTGTTAAAGAGAGATGTTGTGCAGATATTAAAATTGAGCATGCATCTCCCCCAATTTTTCATGGCTATACCACATTCAAGAGAACAAAGAGATATGAATTTGAAAGAGTTTTAATACGTAATCACAAAAATTGAAGTCAAATGCACACCTTCTTTTGTAGATTCACAAATGACTAAAAAATTGAAACTGGGAAAGTAGAATGTCTATCTGTATTATACACTACAGATTATATAGAATTTGCTTTTGTAGCTAATCAATTTCAAATATATAAAAACATAATAAAAATAGAATACAAGACAATAACTATGATGAAAATTAACAATTTTAAATATACCAATGCAAAATCAGAATAAAAACAGCAACCAGAAGAAAATCCCAAATTTCAATCCAATAGCCATAAATTAATTCAGAATCAAATATCCACTAGAATTACCTCAGAATCCATGCAATTATGTTAGAAGTCAGAATCAAACCCAACAACAATTTTGAAAATTAACAAGAAAAAAAACGCAACTGAAGAATTAGGGATGAGTGCTTACTGGAGACGAGAAGGCGAGCCAGCAGCAGATCTGAACCGACGATGACGACGAGGACAGGTCCGGGCTTCACGAAGAGGGCAGAGACGGCATCGCGAGTAGCAACTCCGAAACGGCCTTCTAGCGACGCGAGGAGATGAGCAGACCTTCGACGGCGAGAGCTGCTATAGGCGAGGGCTGCGTGAGGTGAGAGTGTTCAGAGGCAAGTGCTTTGACGGCTGGAGAGCATAGGGAGTCAGAGCTGAGGGTTATGGCTGGTGGGGAGTGTATAACGAAAGAGGGTTTTTCAAAGGGGGAGTAGTATATATGATGGTGTTAGTGTTTTAATAATAATAATAATAGGATCAACGTCTTGATTAGTGGCGTTTGTTCAAGAAATAGCCGCTAATCAATCAGACTCTGCGGCACATGATGTCAATTGCTGCGATTTCTGATATTTGTGGCGATTAGATAAACGGCCGGAATTTTTTAGCCGCTATCCTCCGCCTATCCTGTAGTGACTGCAGGGTTGGTAGGTGGAAGTTGGAGTAAAACTCGACTACCCAAGAAAGATTGACCTGCCTTGGCTGTCTCTGTAGGAAATCCCATTGTCTGCGTGCAATCTGCGACTCAACAAATGTAGCAATATGGTTTGGGAGGAGAAGAAGGTATTCATTGTTGTAACTTCTTTCTGCCAGGATGGGGAACATCTGCTCAAAGTAGCGATTGGGGAATCGCGCAGTGTCCTTTGCTGGGAAGGCTTTTTCTTTATCATCAACCTTTATGATCCTCTTAATCTTCTTTGTTGAGGGCTTTACCGCAGTTGAAGAGGGTTCTGCCACTAATGCTCTTTTTGTACCTCTTCTTGCTGGTTGTTTGGGGTAGCTTTCTCCTTTCCTTTCTTGGTGGCCATCCTGAAAAAGGAAAGAGAAAGTAAATTAAATTTACAGGGGTAGAGCAAGGAAGAGGGTGGTGTAAGTGATAATCAATGCACAATAAAGAAGAATGACGTTAACTCATGGTTATGACCATATGGAAAAAGTCATCAATGGAAATATAGCAAGTGCATATGGGGACAAATAAATGCAAGGGGTTTATTGGCATGCAGGCAAAGGCATGAGTAGCATAGATCAATCATTCAGTGTCCAATTAAAATATGTTATCACTCGTAACTAACTATCACGTTTGTATTGACAATTAAATTCAATGAATAAAATAGTAAAGAAAATTTGTGAAAAGCAAGCATTGAAGATTAGAGTAGAAAAATGTAAAGAAGTTCATAATGCCATATGGGCTTTTTCACAAACACATAGCATGCATGTAGAAGAAGTTCTTGAAAATAAGAATTTGAACATGCAAGTAATCCCTTAAAAAGCAATATATAATTGTCAAACAAATTTACAACAATCCACAAGCATATAATGAAAAACAATGACTCAAATAAATTTCCAACATCAAGTAAAAAGGAAAAAGAAA
This sequence comes from Arachis ipaensis, assembly GCF_000816755.2. Lineage (NCBI taxonomy): Eukaryota > Viridiplantae > Streptophyta > Magnoliopsida > Fabales > Fabaceae > Arachis > Arachis ipaensis. The sequence goes on from NC_029794.2 coordinate 121,778,179, forward strand.
GAAAAAGAAAATATGAATAATGAAAGTAAAACCAAAAGAAAAGAAGATAACATATAAAAATAAGAAGAATAATAGAAAAGTAAGGAGGGAAGGAGAAAAGAAAAACCTTGTTAATGGGGGTGAGAGAGAGAGAAAGTGTAAAAAGTGAGAAAGAAGGAAGAAGGAAGGAAGGGAAGAAAAAGAGATAAGGAGGGAAAAGAGAAAATAGGATTTGGGGAGAAAAAGATAAGATAATTGACAAACCAGGGAAACTGTGCGGCGCAAGCAACGCAGTCGCGTGGGGCACGCTGTTGCGCGACTTGCATTGAAACTTGATTGACGCGGACCGCGTGACCCGTTTAGGCTAATGGTGCGAGGGTAGCCTCGCACTCGCACAACTCTCTGTTCAAAATCATATTAGTGCCAAATTTTGGGTGACGCGATCGCATGGGGCAGGCGATCGCGTGAGTGATCAATTATTGGGGTACGACACGGACGCATGGGGCACGCGATCGTGTGAGAGGAATTGCGCGTCCAGCACCAGTCCAGCACCACTCTAGCACAACTTTCAGGTGTGCACCACTTTGACGTCGAAATCCTGGTCACGCGGCCGCGTGGGGTGCGCGGTCGCGTGGGAGGCCATTATTCCCATATGACGCGGTCCCGTGGGTGACGCGGTCGCGTGGGACAATTTGTGCCATTGGCACGCCTCCAGCCACGCTCTCGCGTGACTCTCTGTTCAATTTATTATTCTCTCCCACACCTATGACGCGGACGCGTCAATGAGGCGGTCGCGTCGCATGAATTTTTTTTTTATAAAAGTATGGAAATGCAGATGCATGAAATGTACTAATGAAGAGAAGAGTTATTGAATAAGAAAACTAAAAATAAAGAAAAGAATGATCATACCATGGTGGGTTGTCTCCCACCTAGCACTTTGCTTTAACGTCCGTAAGTTGGACGCTCCACTAGCTCAGTCTTCGGCTATGTGGGGATCTTCCAAGAGGAAGATCTTAAGCTCCTTGTTTTTCCTCAGCTTCTTGCCATGGTACAGCTTTAAACGATGTCCATTAACTTTGATAAGTTCAGAGTGTGAAGGATGGCTTAGGTGATAAACTCCGTACGGTTCGGCCTTCTCTACTCTGTATGGACCTTCCCATCTTGATCTCAATTTGCCTGGCATGAGCCTTAGTCGAGATTTATAAAGGAGGACTAAGTTCCCAGGTTGGAACTCTTTCCTCTTGATGTGCTGATCATGTACAGCCTTCATCTTCTCCTTGTACAGTCTTGAGTTCTCATAAGCTTCTAGGCGAAGGCTCTCCAGTTCCTGCAGTTGCAACTTCCTTTCAGCTCTGGCTTTTTCAATTCCTATGTTGCATTCCTTTACTGCCCAAAAGGCTTTGTGCTCTACTTCAACAGGGAGATGACAAGCTTTTCCATAAACTAAGCAGAAAGGACTCATCCCAATGGGTGTTTTGTATGCTGTTCTGTATGCCCAGAGTGCATCTTGTAGCCTGGTGCTCCAGTCTTTTCTATGAGGCGTTACTATCTTTTTCAAGATACGCTTAATTTCTCTGTTTGACACCTCGGCTTGCCCATTAGTTTGGGGATGGTAAGCTGTTGCAACCTTATGAATTATCCCGTGCTTCTTCATTAATCCTGTTAGTCTCCTGTTACAAAAATGGGTGCCTTGATCGCTCACGATTGCTCGTGGTGATCCAAAGCGACAAATAATATGGTTTCTCGGAGGGAAGGTGCGGCTAACTAGATAATTAGACGGTGTGTGCCTCAATCAGAATTCCAGTCCATCTTAGAGGCCTGTCACTCATCTGAGAGTGGAGGACATTTTGGCCCTCAAAGAACTGCTAGAAAAATTTTAGACTGTGGATTCTGGTGGCCTAATCTTTTTAAGGACACTGCTGAATTTTGTAGATCTTGTTTTCCATGCCAGAAATTTGGTAATATATCCAGGAGGGATGAGATGCCTCAACAAATTATGCTTTTCTGTGAAATTTTTGATGTTTGGGGCATTGACTTCATGGGTCCATTTCCAAATTCTAATGGTTATTTCTATATATTGTTAGCTGTGGATTACGTTTCCAAATGGGTGGAAGCAATTCCTACCCGCAATGATGATGCTAACACTGTTGTTTCCTTTGTGAGAAACCATATAATTTGGGATTGATCCCCGGCAACGGCGCCATTTTGAAGAACTGAAGATTGATGCTGTGCAAGTGACGCGATCGCGTCAGGGACGCGATCGCGTGGGCATTTTGTGCAAAACGCACAATGGCCGCACGATTCCAGCCTAACTTTCTGGATGTTGGATCTTTACGCCGATCTCCAGATCACGCGGCTGCGTGAATGACGCGGTCACGTGGGAAGTGTTTTCGCAACTTGACGCGATCGCATGAATGATGCGGTCGCGTCGCGCACTTTTTTTTATGCAGTATGTAGAATGCAATGATTAATATGAATGCGATGCAAAACTCCAGGTTCCATATAATAAAATGAAATAAGACTTGAAAACAAATAAAACTAAATAAAAAAATTGAAAAAGGAACGATCATACCATGGTGGGTTGTCTCCCACTAGCACTTTTAGTTAAAGTCCTTAAGTTGGACATTGGATGAGCTTCCTGTTATGGCGGCTTATGCTTAAATTCATCCAGAAATCTCCACCAATTCTTGGAATGCCAATAGCCTCCGGGGTCCCAAACTAGGCATGTGAAGCTTCTGAGCAGCTTCAAACAGATTGTCAGGCTCCCGGGGTGATGATTGTCAGCATAGATTCCAGGATCCCAAACTTTGCTTTTAAATCCGCCTTCATCTTGATCTATACTTTTCCATCTGAGCGGTTTAGAAATTAGATTCTCACCAGGATGACCAAACATTTTCCGAGATCTATCCGATTGATCATGATGCCAATCTGTGCACTTCAAGTTGAAGCGTAGAACCTTATTAAACCTTGTGCACCAGCTCTGAGTACGAGCCATTTCCCGCTTACTCTTAAAGCCGCAGAGAGCTCTAAGTTGGCCATCTGTTTCAAGCAAACCATATTCAAGTGGAAAAACACAGTTAAAGGTTAAGGATTGTACCCACTTGAAGCTTGTATTGGGTGGTAATGGCCTTGGGATAGGTGGTTCCAGTAGTTCTATGAGTTCTACTCCCTTGTGCTCTTCTGTGAATTTCTCCACTTCTTTGCAAGATTCTTCAAATGTATCCATATCCTGATCAAAGCCATCTATGTCTTCCTTATCACTTAAGTCATAGGCTGGAGGTTGAGAGAAATCTACCTCCGTATCATCTTCGTATTCACTTGGGGAAGATTCTTCGATCTCAGAGAATTTTCACTTGCAGATGCAAGTTCATTACGTGGGGGTTGGACACTGTCCTCCTTAGCATCAATTGTAACGTCCTTGACAGAATTTTTCACAACTCTGGATTCCCATGGAAGTTTAGTGTCTCCTAAGTCTTCAACCAACTCTTCTTCTTTAATAATGACAGCTTCCTCTACTTGTTCCAGTACGAAGCCATGCTCTATCTTGTTCACTGGAGTTTCTAGTATCTCCTTCATGCTACGTTCTTCTTTAGATTGTCCACATGAGGCTGTGGGAGGTCCTTGAATGTTTGAACGTCTAGAAGATAATAGACTTACTGCTTGCTCCAGTTGATGAAGGGTTGTTTGAAGTTGATCTACTGTTTCCTTGAGGCGAACCTCTGATTCTCGGGGCGATAGATTTGGATATGGTACATGGGAAAGTGGTGATGTTTGGGAGTAATTGGACTGGAACCGGGGTAGATGAGGATCATTCGGTGGTGAATGGTGAAAAGGAGCTTGTGAGTGTGGTGGTTCGAAGTTATGTTGAGAGGATGGTCCTATAAGCACATGGTGGGGCTTGTGGGTAATTACAAGGTTGTCCACCATGTCTATTGGCTTGGTATGCATTGTAGAATGGTCTTTGTCCATGATATCTTGGAGGGTGTTGTTGCGTAAAAGGTTGATCAGATCCTCTTGGCTCCATCCATCTTTGATTGTTCTGACCTTGATGCATGTTCCTGTTATAACTTCCATTCCTTTCAATAACATTAGAACCAAACTCAAAGCGAAATGGGTGAGAATTCATAGTAGCTAATAGAAATAAAAAGGGGAAGATAAAGACAAATAAACAAGTAAAAGAAAAATATTTACAATAACCAATAATAAGGCACACGATTGCAGCTCCCCGGCAACGGCGCCATTTTGAAGAACTGAAGATTGATGGTTTAGAAGTTATAGTAAACTCTCGTTGCAAGTATAGTTACTAAACCAAGCAATCAACCTTTCTTACAAAAGTTTTGGTTGTCACAAGTAACAAACCCCTAAATAAATTGATAACAGAAGTATTCAAACCTCGGGTCGTCTTCTCAAGGAACTGCAGGGAAGTATGTTCTTATTATTGGTTATGGAGATTGTAAATTGGGATTTTGAGAATGAGGAGTGAATAGTCTAATTAGCAAATAAAGTAAATGAAGAACAAGCAATTTAAATGGCAAGTAAAATAAATAAATGACTGTAAATAAACTTTTGGCAAGGTATGAGAAATTGGAGGTCCTATCCTAGTTATCCTTATCAATGATGATGAGAATTGAATCTTAATTCCACTTTGTTAACCTTTACTAAGATAAAGGAAGGTCAAGGGATTAATTGGTTTGATCTTCGGATCCTATTTATTTCCTAGGAAAAGATTGGGATTATTGAAGTTCAATTCAATTAACAAAGATAACAATTACCATTCATGTTTGAGTTTGATAATTGAACCTGATAAAGAGATAATCCTGAAAGCGAATAAAATCCTAATTCTAAATCCTAATCCTAAAGAGAGGAGAGAGATGAGAGAACCTCTCTCTAAACTAAATCTAAATCATGAAAAACTAACTAAAGTGTGGACTCTCCTTGAATGGATGCATTCCCCCACTTCATAACCTCTGGTCTATGCCTTCTGGACTTGGATTTGGGCCAAAAAGGGCTTCAGAATTCGCTATAAGCGTTTTCTGCAATTTCTGGTGCGTGGCCTCTGTCACGCGTCCGCGTGGGTCACGCGGTCGCATCATTCGGAGTTTTCCTTGTCACGTGATCGCGTCAGTCATGCGGCCGCGTCGCTGCTTCTTCGCGCTTGGCATGCGGCCGCGTCGTCCATGCGATCGCGTGGATGCCAGTTTCTCCAAAAACTCTGTTTTGTGCTTTCCTTCCATTTTTGTATGTTTTCTTTCCATCCTTTGAGTCATTCCTGCCTTAGAAGATCTGAAACTACTCAACACACTAATCATAGCATCGAATGGAAATAAAGGTAATTAAAATAATTAATTTTAAAGCATAGGAAACATGTTTTTCACATACATCACATAATAAGGAAGGGAAAGTAAAACCATGCAATTAATATGAATAAGTGGGTGAAGGATTGAATAAATCACTCAAATTAAGCACAAAATATATAATAAAATATGGGTTTATCAACAAGCAAACATTTAAGTTTGGTGTTGACGCTTCGCTTAAGAATTTTCTGTCTATTCCGATGGCACCAAAAGGGAGGCGAATCATCTTCACTGAGGAGCACAACCTGAAGAATAAAATGACCGCTCAGATAACTAAGGTGGTTGAGTTCTTTTCATTTTTATTCCCTCCTGCTTTTATTATGTATGTTCCGGTTTTCTGCTATTTTGCTTTGTTTGCTGCATGATCCTTTATTAGTAGATTCATAGGTTATAGTTTAATTTTTCTGTTAAGTGCTTTAATTCTGAAAGATGTCTTATGTATTGCCCATTAATCTTGAAATCAAAAAGAAAGAAGAACAGATGTAGTGCATGAGAATTTGAGTTTAATTTTTAGAGTAGTCTTACTTACTTAGATGTGGTGGTATTTTCTGTGATTCTGAATGAATGCTTAAACAGTGCATATTTTTTATAGTGAAGTTTATGAATGTTAAAATTGTTGGCTCTTGAAAGAATGATGAAAAAGAAAAATGTTATTGATAATCTAAAAAATCATAAAATTGATTCTTGAAGCAAGAAAAAGCAGTGAAAAACACAAAGCTTGCAAAAAAAAATAATAAAATAAAGAAAAAGAAAAAAAAAACAAGCAGAAAAAGCCAATAACCCTTTAAACTAAAAGGCAAAGGGTAAAAAGGATCCAAGACTTTGAGCATTAATGGATAGGAGGGCCCAAAGGAATAAAATCCTGGCCTAAGCGGCTAAATCAAGCTGTCCCTAACCATGTGCTTGTGGCGTGAAGGTGTCAAGTGAAAAGCTTGAGACTGAGCGGTTAAAGTCGTGATCCAAAGCAAAAAGAGTGTGCTTAAGAACTCTGGGCACCTCTAACTGGGGACTCTAGCAAAGCTGAGTCACAGTCTGAAAAGGTTCATCCAGTTATGTGTCTGTGGCATTTATGTATCCGGTGGTAATACTGGAAAATAAAATGTTTAGGGTCACGGTCAAGACTCATAAAGTAGCTGTGTTCAAGAATCAACATGCTGAACTAGGAGAATCAATAACACTATCTGAATTCTGAGTTCCTATGGATGTCAATCATTCTGAACTTCAAAGGATAAAGAGAGATGCCAAAACTATTCAGGATTGCAGTTGTAAACCCCACTATAAGAAGAGACATGAGCTTAATCGAACTCTCGTTCTCATGCAAATTCACATCCTAAGCTTATATTAGTTTTGGTTGCTTGAGGACAAGCAACAATTTAAGTTTGGTGTTGTGATGCGTGAGCATCTTTCCTATATTTTTCTAGTGAATTTGCATCTAAATTGTTGAATTTAATAAAGAATTAATTATATTTTAGCCACTATGGATGCTATTTTGAGTTTTGTGCAATACTATTTATTTTATGTAGTATTCGGCTGGATTTGATGGAGTTTCTGCAGCACAAGAATCAAAGGAGATGGCAGCAAGGAGCGACGCGCACGCGTGCTTGACGTGTGCGCGTGATTTGGAAGTATCCATGGCGACGCGTGCGCGTGACTGACGCGTACGCGTAATTTGAAGATTTGCTCAGCGACGCGTGCGCATGACTGACGCGTATGCGTGACTCGTGGAAAAAGACCATTGACGCGTGCGCGTGACCGACGCGTACGCGTGACATGCGCAACGTGCAAAAAACGCAGAAAGACGCTGGGGACGATTTTTGGGCTGTTTTGACCCAGTTTCCAGCCCAGAAAACACAGATTAGAAAGCTGCAGAATTGACAAATCAAGTGGTCCCCACCCATCAGCTGAAGACTTGTTAATTAATTCGAATTTAAATTCAAATTTGATTTTTAAATAGGAAAAGATATTATTTTAATTTTAATTTTAGAAATTTGATTTTTAAATTATTAGGATTAGTTATAAAAGGGGATTTAGATCCATCAGATTGGAACTCAGTACATTTTTTACTTGAATCCTTATTTTTTACTTTGAACCATGAGCAACTAATCCTCCATTGTTAAGGTTAGGAGCTCTGTCTATTTCTATGGATTGATTTTATTGCTTTTTCTATTTTAATTTATGTATGGATTTATAATTTAAGAATTATTTTCGCTCTTTATTTTATGAATTTGGGTGGAACGGAAGTATGACCCTCTTTCTATTTGAGTTCTTGTATAACTTGGAAAAGCTCTTTACTTGAACAACAGCTTGAAAACATATTCTCCTAAATTTTAATTATCTGGATTTAACGGGATACGTGACATATAATCCTTTTTTTTAGGTAATTAGAGTTTTTGTGGCATATAAACTGGAATTTGATCATCACTCTCTAATTGGAATTAATTGACCAAGGAATTGGCTGTTGATGAATTTTAGAGGAGACTAGGAAGGTCTAAGGAATTAGGGTTTAGTCACATATAGTTTGCCATAAATTAAATCCTACATGATTAAAATAGTTAGTAAGAAAAATAATTCCAGAAAAATAGATAACTCTGAAGCTTTAACTATCTTCTCCATATTTTCTTCCCAAAGTATTTACTTGCCTTTCTTCAATATTCTTTATATTGTTTAATGTCTTTTATATTGCATCTCAACACTATTTTCTGTTTGTCTAACTAATTCTATCAAACACTATTGTTGCTTAATCCATCAATCCTCGTGGGATCGACCCTTACTCACGTAAGGTATTACTTGGTACGACCCGATGCACTTGCCGGTAAGTTAGTGGGTTACAAATACCGCACCAAATAACAACTTGCTTTGTTTTTGGAGAATAAGGGCAACAGCCTATTCAATCTACTAACAAGTGACAAAATTTAAAGCAACTAGCGAGAAAAACTATCAAAGTGTCAGAAGTTTAGAGAAATTTACAAGGAGAAAGGGTTCCACTCAATCAAAAGAAATTATGCTCAGAAGAAAAGGTACAAGCTGAAGAGAGAGAGGGTGCCACCCCACAATGGGCACCTAGTGACCCATGAAGATGATGATGTGAAATTGTTGGGATACGGAAAATCTCCTGACAGTTCACAACATACAAGAGATCTCTATATCTCATTCCCCGAGGTAATATTTTTATGTGAAACTAAGAATATTATCTCGAATGTTACAACTCAATGCAACAAAGCAGGTTTTCAACAGGTATATTATGTGGATCCTAGGGGTCAATCTGGTGGGTTAATGCATACATGGAAGGATAATGCAGTTGTCTCAATTCTTTCTAGCGATGATTTCTTTATTTTCTTTGAGTGGACAAATCCTACCAATCAAAGAAAATGGAAAGTAGTTGCTATTCATTTATATTGTGATAACAACATTTGATTTAATCAATACTGAAGAATTATTAAACTCAAAATGACAGTCAGCCCCTACTTTCTCGTGATATGCGACTCCAATGCCATCTCCGCCTATCATGAAAAAGAGGGAGGAAGAATGATGTCAGCCTCATCAATAGAGGCTTTTAACAACTTCATTAGTGAAGGTGATTTAGTGGAGTTGGGTTTTCAAGGGAGAAAATTCACTTGGTGCAATAGACAATACGGTGACAACCTAATTATGGAACGACTGGATAGATGCCTCTCTTCACATCATTTTAGAGCAAATTATCCACGAGCAACAATCCTTCATTTAGATGATCCTGGCTCTGAATATTGCCCTTTGATGCTACTGGTGGACATAGAGGAGCACAAGGCAAAAAAAAGATTCCGATTTCAGGAAAGATGGTGTGACAGTGAAGAAGTTCTTAATATGGAAAAAGAAGCATGGATGACTGAATTTAATGGCTCTCCAATATTCAAATTATTCTCTAAACTAAAAAAATGCAGGCATGTTTTGGAAGAATGGCAGAAGTCCGGCTCTAGCAATTTGCAAAAGCTAATCTCTGATCTGAAAAATCGATTGGAGCTAGAAAAAATGAAGGAGACAAAGGCAACAAGATCAACTATTTTATAGCTGGAGGAAGAATTAGCTGAAACCTACTTACAGGAGGAGAGGTATTGAAAGGAAAAATCTAGAATTCAATGGTTGAAATGGGGCGACCACAACACAAAATTCTTTCATGCTAAATTCCAAAGTAGAAATCGAAAAAATAAGATTTTTATACTACAAGACAGCTCGGGTAATTTTAGCATAGATCCTGGAGGCGTTGCCCGAATTTCCACTAAGTACTTTAAGGAGTTGTTTACTTCCTCTAACCCCAGTACTTCCTCGACAGAACTGCAATCTTTGGAGAGAAAAATTGATGATGATACTAATCGAATACTTACTAGAAGTGTTTCAGAAGAAGAGATCAAGAAAGCTACATTCTCTATTAATCTTTTCTCAGCCTTAGGAGATGATGGATTCACTGCAAAGTTTTATCAAAATTATAAGGAGATTGTTAAGGGTGATCTATGTAGTTTTATTAAGAGCTTTTTTTCTGGAGGTCGAATGTTAAGAGCATTCAATCACACTCATATTTTCCTAATCTCGAAGACGCAAGGCACAGAAACCATGAGCCAGGTCCGTCCCATTAGCTTCAGCACTGTCCTCTATAAGATTATATCCAAAATTCTTGTCCACATAATGCAGGATATTTTGGATAAAATTAAAAGTGCTAACCAGAGTACATTTATTAAAGGTCTCCTGATCAGTGATAATATACTAATAGCTCATGAGTATGCATTTTTTGAAAAATAAGAACCATGGTGATCATGAGATGGCTGTGAAGCTTGACATAAGCAAGGCTTATGATCGGAACGAATGGTATTTTGTTTGGGAAGTCATGAAAAAGTTGGGTTTTTGCTCTAAATGGATTGACTGGATCAAGGAATGTGTTACCACTGTGTCATACTCTGTTACTGTGGATGGTCAAACTCATGGTTACTTTAAACCATGCAAGAGATTGAGGCAAGGCGATCCCCTTTTTTCCTATCTTTTCATTCTTTGTGCAGAAGAGCTTTTCCATCTACTCCACAGAGAAGAACAGAAGAGAGAGATCTCAAGTCTACGACTCAATGGTAGATATCCTACAATTAGTAATTTATTCTTTACAAATGACTTAATCCTATTTTGCAAAGCTAATGAGCAGGAATACCAAAGATTGCTAAAGATTTTGGAAGATTATAGGAAAGTTAGTGGGCAACTCATTAATTTCTTAAAGTCTTAAGTATTCTTTAGCAAAAACACCCCAACACAGATTAAAGATGCCCTAGATGGATCTCTTCAACTTCCACATGTGGGCAGACAAAATAACTACCTAGGACTTCCAGCAGTTATACATAGATCTAAGAGGCAGACATTCAATTGTATTAAAAAAAATGTGAAAAGAAAGCTGCAAACATGGAAGAGACCTCTCTTATCCGTTAGTGGCAGAGAAGTTTTGGTGAAGATAGTAGTTACTGCAATACTTATCTATATATTAAGCTGCTTTAAGCTTCCTGATTTGTTGCTTGAGGAAATACAAAAGAAGATTATGAGTTTCTGGTGGGGTCAGAGAGGCTCAAAAAGGAGGCTACAGTGGATGAGATGGGATATAATTTGTAGAGAGAAGAAGTATGGGGGCTAGATTTTAAGGATCTAAAAGCATTCAATTTAACTATGCTAGCCAAGCAAAGCTGGAGAATTCTTACCAAGCCTGAGTCCCTACTAAGCAAAATCTACAAAAGCAGATATTTCAAATATTCCTCTTTTCTACAAGCCCCAATAGATCAACATTCATCATGGGCCTGGAGAAGTTTACTAGACAGAAGGAGAATTTCGGAGGAAGGAATTGGATGGAAGGTGGAAAGACGCAATTAGATTAGGATATTTGAAGACCCATGGCTAAGGAAGTTTAATCCTATTTCAAACTACCAGCAAAACAATCACAATTGAAACATGGTATGGGTCAATCAGCTCATTAACAATTCCAGACAATGGCAAGAAGAATTAGTGAAAACCATATTCAGAACCGATATTACTACTGAGATCCTACAAATATCTATTTCAGACGATGGGGAAGATAGCATTACCTGGAAGGAGGGACAAAACAGACACTACTCGGTGACTTCTGGGTACCGTACTGCTTTCAAATTTTCTCACCCTCCAATCCAACATCTTCCGAAAGTGTGCAGAGAGAAGAGAGTCTGGAATAGCTTGTGGAAACTTCGGTGTCCACCAAAAATCAAAGTCTTCCTCTAGAAATATTTTCACGATGGTCTGCCTGTCTGACACCAATTATATAGTAGACTGCCGACGATCGCGGGCCTCTGCCCGATGTGCCAAGAATTAGAAAAAATGGTAAATCATTACATATTGGACTGTAAGCTTGCAAGAGAAATTTGAAGGAAAGCTGAATTTGAAAATTTTCTCATCTCCAACCGCTTTGAAGATTTTTGGAGGTGTTGGATGAAGCTTATGAAGGCGTTGAAGAGAAGACCCAATTAGAAGACAAACACTGCTCTTACTGCAATTTTCGCTTGAAAAAACTGGATAGCATGAAACCTTAAAATCTTTAAAGCTAAGGATCCCTCCACTGAAATGCTCTATTCATCTACTGTGGAACTTTTGAAGAATTTGGGAAGAAAAATGGAAGGTAGTTGTTACAGTAGATAGGTTCAGGCTATCATGTTTTGATACTTGTAATGGGTTAATGATTGTAATGGGTCAATGGATAATCTTTTCTTTTCATTGGCCCTCTAAATGGAACTCTCATCTTTTGTGTATTCATTTTTACAAATATAAATAAATATATAATTAACTTGAAAAAAATAGTAATAAAAGGATAAAAAAAATTCTTGAAAGAAATATATGTCGCAGGTGCTAGGTGGTTCAGATGGAACATTGTGTACAAATAGTGGTGAAAGGCCAATATTTCTAGCAAATGAAACAGTACGTAAAAATGGTGATGGAATGTCAATATTTCCAGCAGAAACAAGAATAATTTTTCGTAGAATTAAAAATAAAATTAACACAATAATCTCTTTTATTTTAAAGTCAAATTTTTTAATGGGAGTAATAAAATAACTTTTCAAAAGAATGAAGTTATATTTTTCTATTTTTTTAAAAACTCTTAATTAATTTTTTAAAGGTTAAAAATATTTTTTAAAAATAGCACCAAACACGTTAGTTTTTAAATCGATCAATCTTATATAATATATATTAAAAATGGATTAAATAATAAGTGCATATACAAGTAGACAATAGTTGATTACGCTGATATATTTTTTAAAAAAAAAAGGTTAATCCAAATTGAAACGAGGCTGTTCCAAACAATGGAAGATGAGATTTTTCTGATGCATTGAAATCTTAATCCAAATCCAATTCCCCATTACATAAACAGAACCTCTTTTTTCTTCTTCTTAGTTCTTACATTTCACTTATCACACAATTAACACACCTTGCTTAAACCATTCGAATGCTCTTTACCTCAATTCACTGATTCACTCTCTTTCGTGAAAACCTTCTATTTTTAATTTTCAACCTCTTTCTTCTCACTCACTCTCATCACTCCAAAACAAAACCCTAGACTTCCTCCAATCTCCGATTCTCGCTTTCTACTTTGCTGCACCCTTGCGGTAAGTTGCGGATGCTTCCACAGTGATTCAGCTTCTTTTGAACCGCAAATGTCGATTGGAATAATCACCGTGTTGTCATTGTCCTTGTTGTGCACTGTTAAAACTTGTTTTAAAAAAAAAAAACACTATTTTTATTTCATGTTTTTTTCTTTATTTAGAATTAAAGCATATGTTGCAAAGCTTTCTTCTTCTTTTAGAAGTAACAGTGTTTGCAGGATTTGAATGATTGGATTTCGTTCAACTAAGAATTGCTCAGAGTTTTGTTTTCTGTGTTTATTCAGGGGATGCTTTTTGGAGGCTTGGATTGAATGTGTGAAACAAAACTAGTGGAGAATTTTTTGTGTTAGTTTTGGTGCTTCAAGTGATTTTTCTATTTTTGTGTTAGTTGCTGTTAGATTGGTAGTTTTAGTTCAACAGCAATTGGCGTTGGATTGAGAATTTTGCATATATAAGATAAGATAGATGTATCATCAAGTGAGCCATGGCCCTTCTTTAGGACAAGGTGGTTCTCACCCTCCTCCGCCACCTCCGCCGAATGCTTATCAACAGCAACAACCTCCGCATCATCATCATCATAATCGCAATCCTCCACCTCCACCACCACAGTTTCAGCAGGGTGGTCCTATTCCGGTTCCACAAGGTCATCATATGTACCTACATGGTCATGGACCACCCAATGCACCTTCCACTAGTTCTGTGAATCTTCCCTTTCAAGCTCCACCTGGAATGGTGCAAAGTGCAGGGCAGTATGGGAACAGCATGGCGGCACAAACATTTACTAGCGTTGGACAGAATTTAGGGGCTCAGAGTCATCACATTCTGCCATCTCCTCCTCCTGTGCCACCATCTAGAGCACTACCACCTCCGCCGCCGCTGCCTGCATCTTCCCAGGGGGAAATTTTGTGTAAACCTCCTTTTGGTCTGCCTCCACCACCCCCTGCTGGATATGTTGGGAATTATCAAGTTCCTCCTGTTGCTCCCCCACTGCCGCCACTGCCATCCTCTCCACCGCCTATTCTGCCCCCTGCCCCTCCTATGACTTCCACCTCTGGCGAGGTTTCTGGCACTGAGTTGAAGGCTGTGGATTCGGTTGAAAAAGGTGTGGCTTCCTATCCATCTGGTATTGCACCTATATGCAATTATGATCCTAATGGGGAGAGTGGAAGTTGCAGAGAGTTTGCTGCTTCTGCTGATAGAAATGAACTATTGTCAAATAAAAGTGGAAATTTGGATCCTCCCCCACCTCCGCCATCAGAAGAAAAAACTGTTCAGAAGATTGAAGCTTTATGTCAGCTTATTGCTGAGAATGGTCCTGATATTGAAGACAAGATTCGTCAAGAGGAGTTTCAGAATCCTGAGTATCAGTTTTTGTTTGGTGGTGACCAAACTGAAGCTGCAATCTCCCACACGTATTTCCTCTGGATGAAGAAGAAATACAATTTGGAAGATAGATGGCTTGAGAAGAAAGCTGAATCACAGTTAAGACCTCTATCAGTAGACTCTACAGGGCCACTGTATCATCTGCATGTTGCAACCGAAAATGCTGATTCTGACATGGAGATGGAAGGTCAGTTTGCTTTGTTGTGAACTTGTAATCCTGATATAAATTATTGGTGCTATCTCTCTTATGTTAATGACTTAATGCTCACATGAACTACTGAATAAGCATTTGCATAATTGGTTTAGTACTTCTGATATAAAGTTTTTATTACTTCTTTTATTTTCTTTTGCTTGGATGCTCCAATGTAGAGGATGCAGTTTAGAGAGTAAAATGTAGAGTTGATGATAAACACTGATGGTAGTATACACTTTATAAAGTAAAATCTAGAGTTGATAACCCTTGATGGAAAAGCCAATGCCCAGTGAAATGGAGTTTTTGAAAATACAAGCACCTAGATAACAAATTATGAGTACACTAGAACCCACCATTTTAAAATTGGCTATCATACATTATTGCTTACACTTTTATCTCTTAACAGTACTAATAGACTGTTCACTTGATATAATTTCTCTATAAATGGCCTTCAGGACGAATATCTCACCTGTTTAAGTCGGATATGCTGCTTTCTCCAAAGTGCATGTAGCAGATTAGGAAAAAGAATAATGTCTTGTGTAATTGCTAATTTGTTTTGGCTCTTTTAGTTTTGTGGATGATACCTCATAGAAGTCAGAAAATTGGCTGGGGCCCAGGAGAAAAAGTAGTGACCTAAACGTAGTCATACCATGGCTATTAGAGTTACTTCATATATCTTTTATTTTTGAATTTCTTACCATTTTCTGAGATGATAATCTGATCTACTTTATTTAATTTTGTGTTTGGGTTATCGTAAAATGAATGAGTATACACATCAGCTGCAGAATTCAACAGAGAACGATCCCTCCAACGACATCTTAGCCAGTGATGCATCAACACGTGGATCCATGGGAATCGGCAACCAACATGAAGGTTCCAGTTCATATAAAGCCCTGCTAATAATGTTTGATTATCATTTCCTTTTGATTGGTTACACATGATTTTTCACTCACTCAAGTATTAATGTTGATGATTGATATTTATTTACATTAGGCACACTGGTAATTTTTAATTGCACCGCAAGTCGTAGAACTGGAATTCTTTAGTGTCTAGTGCTGAATACACGCAGTATTAATTTTGAGTGGTTGAAGTCTTTCTTTTCTCACTATAAGCACTGAGCTTGATTGGATTTGCATGCATTAAGTGTAGAAATTATTTATTACATATAGAACTTTCTTTAACATTCACTTTTATATTTTATTACATTACATGTTCAATGCTTCTTTGATTTGATAATTATGAACTATAATTGTCATTGTGTCATTAAAGAAGTGAGATTATAATTCCTGATACAAAATGTCGAAAGTGGTAGAAGATTTTGAGTGCTCTGTTAGTCTGTTATTCGATAACAAATTCATCTTAGAGATAACTCTGAGATATCCATTATTCAAGGTATTTGCTGCTTGTGTTAATATGGCTCTTTAATAAAATACAGGACCTGGGAATATCTCCAATTTTGAGCAAATGAAATCTGCAATATCAGTTACCAAGGTTCATAGTCCTGTGAATGGATCAAGTGAAGTGGCTAAAGTCCCCCTTGGCACAGGTTTTGAGAAATCTGCAGCTCCTCTAGCAGAAGGTTTTATTCGAAATGGGACTTCTGATCTTGTGGAAGCCATTGATGCTGATAGAGATTCTGGACAACTTATAAGGAGTGGCAGCCCAATAAAGCTACTTCAAGATTATGCTTCTGATGATACTTCAGGTAATGAAGATGAAATATCAGCAGGAGCTGGCAGTGGTGTTTCAATTGCGCATAAAGATTCCAGGAGTCGCTTAGAGACTGATATTGGATCCAAGAGTCCCTCCGGTACACAAAAGGGGTTTGGACAGCTCTCTGAAACAACTCTGGATAATTTAGTACAAACATCTAAGGAACCCATTGAAGATTACCATGAAAATCAGGTGTCTGTTGCTGCTTCCTATGAAACCATCGCAGTGAAAGATAAGTTAGGTAGTAAAAGTAACAATGCTGA
>NC_029794.2:121794769-121802820 GCF_000816755.2 Arachis ipaensis
CTTGAAGGTAGATAAATTTGGAAGGCATCCCAAAGAAGCTCCTACAGATAGTGACTCCGAGTCTGATGATTCTCACTATCGTCAGACTAAGAGGGGAAGCAAAAGAGGCAGAGGGAGGAGTCACAGCAGATCTCCTGAACACAGAAGTCGGAGTAGGAGTAGGAGGAGGAGAAAGAGTCCCCGGAGGAGAAGGGATAGAAGAAGCCGATCTCGAAGGTATGGACTTCTACTGTGTTGCATTTTAGGATCCCTGATTGCCTACCTGTTAACATGAATGTTGCCCCCGACCAAGTATAGAATGTGCAAGCTGTTTTTTGTATCAACTAATTGAAACTAAACTTGTTCCCGTTGGCGAGGATAATCCGTCTTTCTTTTCATTTAGAGTTTCGATCTTGATTGCGTCATTTGTCTTCTTGAGGAATATAGTTTTGGCTAATCTCAGTTTGTTGGTTTCAGCCGGTCTCCACGATATCGTAGAAGCAGGAGTAGGTCTCCAATCTTAAGACGTACAGGGGACTTTGGTGGTGAGAATGTGAAAAGGGACAGGGGCCAATGCTTTGGCTTCGTTCGGGGGAAGTGCCATCGTGGAGCATCTTGTAGGTTCTCTCACCATGAATCTGACAAGAATGTTAGTTTGAGGCGCCATAGGAATAAATATGACCAAGAAGTCCATTCTCATGCAAAACATGTTAGTGATGGTATAAGAAGTCAGGGTGTGGATCAAAAGCAGGAGACAAATGAAAAAGAAAATTCTGTTAGGTATGCAAATCTGCCTAATACTTCTGGTATTGACAGTCAATCAGTAAGGAATGATCCAATTAAATCTGAAAGTTTCAGAGAGACTGTTCTTGAAATGAAGGAAAGTTTGGTTGGTTTTCTTCCTGAAGTTTTAAGTGGTGATGATGCCTCTAAACCATGTGATGGCACAAATGAAGATGGTGTTCATGCAGAAGATAATTCATTTGTTCACAAGATACAACCCAATGTTCCTGTTGGAATTACAGAGCATCCTAGTTACTCATCTAGTATCCAAACTTTACCATATATGTTACCACCAACTCAGCCATTGTCTGCCCCTGGCTCTGTTGGTCCATCACCTTCATCAAGACGGCCTTTATTACATAGTAGTTCCTCGGTGGAATTACCACCTCATGCTTACCAGTTGCCTCCCCCACCTGTTGTTTCACATGCACAGGGTGAGAATGCTGTGAATTTGCCACAAATTTCAAGGGACTATGGTGTAACACAAAAAAATACATTATTCCCTTTTCAGCCCACTACTAGAGATAAATTTGAACCTTCCCCAGCTCTGATTCACATGCAGAGTCCTCACTTCAGTGTACCACTACCACCTAATTACCCTTGGACATCATTGCCGCTACCACCACCTCCTCCTCTCCCTTCACAAGTTGCACATAATCCCAGTATAAGTTCCGGAGTTTCAACATCATATGTCTCTTCAGAATTTAATCAAACTCAATTGCATTCAAGAGGGGACTTTGTTTCTCTGACTTCTGGTAAGCCTGGATTGCCTTCTCATTCTCAGAGTTCTGAGTTTCAGGATCATGCCTACCCAGCAAATCAATTGCTTTCAGGTCCAAATGTTAGTGGAGAAGACCATTATAAGCAATTACCCATGCAAGATTCAAACCTTTCAAGCTCTGGTGGTTCACATCGTCTACAAAACCAATATTCCTGGCAGTCAGATGCTATCAGAATACAGCCTTCTGTTGGTGCGAATTTACCTCCAGAAGATCATTTCAAGACATCTTCCCACACACTTGCATCATCACAGAAGCAACAACCAGTGCATAGTTTTCAATATTCTGCATCTGAGGGTAATTTGGGTGTGCCTGGAGAAACTGTTACCTTATCTAGATATCCACCGGATGTTCTCGATAGCAATCATTCAACTTCTCTTCCAACTTTTGTGGGGTCAGGAATTCCTGCTCACTGTAATCCTTATGCTTCAACCTTTGAGCAGCCGCTTACTTCCAAACTCAGTTCAACTATTTTTAGACAAGAAAGTGATGTAATCCATGGAGACAATAATTCTGGGTTGAACCCTATTTCTATAAATAGGGAAGGCGCCGTTGGTGTTGAACCAAAGTCTTCTAGAGCTAATCAGTATGATCCTCTGTTTGACAGCATTGAACCACCATTGTCTTCTCTCAAGAAATTTGATTTTGAAAAACAGGAAGTTACAGGTGAATCCAATGTCAGCCTAAGGCCCAAAAGTTCTAATATGCCGTTGGATGCGGAAGAGCAAAATAAGCATGAGGAGGTTGGAGCTGTTGCCTCTACCACTTCTCAAAATAATGATGAATATGGTGAGACTGCAGATGCAGAGGTGGATGATGTTGAAAATGAGAGCCTAAGTAATCATGTGGATGTTGCAAACATGACTCCAGGGGAGGTCGAGATTAATCAGACTAAGTCTCCAGGGAAGAGAAAGAAGAGCAAGGATTCTAGATCAATGAAGTTGTTCAAAGTTTCCATTGCAAATTTTGTTAAGGAGGTTTTGAAACCGTCATGGCGGCAGGGAAATATGAGTAAAGTTGCATTCAAAACAATTGTGAAAAAAACTGTTGACAAGGTGTCAGGAGCCATGAAAGGCCATCGTATGCCCAAGTCCCAAGCAAAGATAAGCCAATACATTGACTCATCACAGCGAAAGTTGACTAAACTTGTGATGGTAATTGATTTTCTCCTTGTCAATGGTAGCTGATATATGTTTAGTTTTCCCTGCATTTTCAAGTGCACTGCCATAAGTTTTTTTTAACCAAAATGTTGCTTCTGTGCTGCATTAACTTAAGTCCATGCCTCTTAAGTGTTATGTGGAAATTTTGTTAGTGACGTTCCTTTTCCTTCATTTTCTGTAGGGTTATGTTGACAAGTATGTCAAGTCATAAAGGACGGCGGCGGTGGTGTATGGTTCCGGTGTCAATAGGTGTGACATCATCCCCCTGCAGTGCAAGGCATGCTGGATCACGTGACGGTGGTTGATCAGCATTCCATTCCTGATAGGGTTCTTGTTTCTGTCTAATATGTATGTATGTATTGTATTTCCCTTTTTGATTCTTGAGGTTAGTTATATTTTCTAGTTTCCCTTCCATGTTGATAATATTTCTCATGAGTAGAGTCAATCTATTAATATTTGCTAAATTGGCCGTTTATTCTCTTTTTGTGATTAGCAAATTACTTTTTGTCCATAAAATTTTTGAAAAATATTAAAAGTAGCTAACATTTAATTTGTTTTATTTTTTTTTTTTAATAAAATAAGCATTAATTTTATCCGTTTTGACCATATGACGATGAAGCCTTAACCCAACCTTTGGCATCTCTTGTGGCCGTCGATCAAATGCTTTAAAGTTTAAAGCTTCCAAATATCAAATACGCACCACACAAGCTATATTCGTGCCTTAACGACACACATAAAATGATAAAACCAAAATTAGCATGAGACCTTTGATCGCTTACCGCACCCAAATTTGTGTACAAACGCATCAAGAGTATATATTTTTTGGTTGTATTATAGTATGTTTATGTTATGATAATTATGATAGCTTTGATATTTTAAAAAGTGTAGCTAAAAAAAGTGTTATCAAAATGTAAATACACAAAAAATTAGCTATTATATAAGATTATATATTTATTTTTTGTGAAAGAATTTAATTATTGTTCATACCCTGTTCCAACACTATGGTCCAGGCCTAAATAAGTAAAAAAGGCCCAGTCTAAAGATAGGCCTTCATTATCCACCCGACTTCATTTAAAGAAGTCAGGCTCGACATAGGCTCTTTCCCAAAGAGGTCGGGTTCGATATGAGCTGGCAGATAACACTTATTCAAATAAGTAACTGCCCCTAAAATCTCTCAACCCACTTTTAGGAGCCATATCCCAACAACCCTAAGATAAAGGGGCAGTTATCCACCTTCAGAAGTGGAACTACTCCAACGGTGGTTATTGGATCACCACTATAAATACATTGACACCCCTCAGATATCTCTAAGTTCCAATACTCTCAAAACCTTCATATCCCCTTGCTAACTTAGTTATCGGAGTGTCTTTATAGGTACCACCCCCCATTCTCCAAACACACAACTCGGACGGCGGCTCTCGAATGCATACAAGTCGGAGAGCACCTTCCATTGACATTTGGGCCAATCTTACAAGCCCAATCCACCTATCTCAGGTTACCTACGCAACATTGGCGCCGTTGTCAGGGACCTAGGAGATCAACCCATGATGATGGACGACCTAAACGAGGACGGAAACACTGCGTCCGAATCTGAGCAAGAAAATCTAGACACTGGTAACAATGATAGAGCCATAGTCCCTCTGCAAGGAGTGACTAACCAGCACAAAGAAGGCCTCTTAGGGGAGAAAGACCCAAAGGGAATCCCCTCTGAGGTGCGCGAACCAGGAAAAGAAGGACAGCCCCATGCGGCCGACCTCATGGGATTTGCTCCACGGCCACGAAGGACGGCTGGAGCAGCTAGAACAAGAGCTAGAGCGACCGCGAGAAGCGGAGAGAAACCTGAGGAGAGAGGTCGAGCGACGAAAAGAGCTTGAAGAAAAGCTCTTGAGATTAGAGTCCAATCTCCGAGGTAAGAGCTCTCGCAGTGACCGAGAAGATTCTCCCTTGGGGGCAGAAGACCCTTTCAGTGAAGACATAATGAGGGCAAAAGTTCCAAGGAACTTCAAAAGCCCCGACATGGACCTATACGACGAGACCACCGATCCAAAGCATCACCTGAGCAATTTTAAAAGTCGGATGTACCTAGCCGATGCCTCTGATGCTACTCGCTGCAAAGCCTTTCCAAACACTCTGACCCAAGCAGCGATGAAGTGAAGCATGCGCCGAGTCTCCTGGGAGTAAAACAGGAGGTCAGAGAACCTTTGAGGGACTACATAGAAAGGTTCAATAAGGTGTGCCTAGAAATTCAAGACCTGCCTACAGAAGCAGTGATTATGGGCCTGGTAAATGGACTTCGAGAAGGCCCTTTTCTCCTAGTCCATCTCGAAAAGGCACTCGACTTCTTTGAGTGATGTACAGGAAAGAGCGAAGAAGTACATCAACATGGAGGAAAATGCCAGAATGCGAGAACTAAGCTGGCGACCTGGGCACTCTCACCCGACAAAAGAGAAAGAGAGGGAGCCCAAGAAAAAAGAAGTCGGGACCGGAAGGCCTAGGATATATCACTCCTATACCCCTCTACGAGTTTTTCTAGTAGACATTTATAGGAAAATTTGTCACACTGAAAGGCTACCTCCCCCTCGGCCCATCAAGAACAAAAAATGGGGAAGTCGTTGCGAATACTGTGAGTACCATAAGCTATATGGTCACTCAACAAATGATTGTTATGACCTGAAGAATGTGATAGAAAAGTTGGCTAGGGAAGGTCGGCTTGACAGATATCTCATGGAAAAGTCGGACCATCATGGCAAGAGGAAAAGAGATGAGGAGGATCGAAGAGATCCACCACCACAGACCACGGAAAGGCACATACATATGATCTCAGGGGGGGTTTGCTGGAGGAGGTCTAACAAAGTCATCTCGCAAGAGGCACCTGAAGGAAGTCTACCAGGTCGGGGGCGAATTGCCCGACCTCCCAACCATCTCTTTCACCAAAGAAGATGGGCAAGGCATTGTTTCCGGACATGATGATCCGGTAGTAATTACCATGATTCTCGCCAATGCCAATCTACACAGAACCCTGGTGGATCAGGGGAGCTCGGATGACATCTTGTTCAAACCAACATTTGACAAGTTGGGATTGGATGAAAAGGAGTTAAGAGCATACCCTGATATCCTATATGGGCTGGACGATACACCCATAAAACCACTGGGATTCATACCCCTACATACAACTTTTGGAAAGGGAATGAAATCCAAGATCTAAGCATCGACTTCATAGTCGTTGATGTGGGCTCAGCCTATAACGCTTTAATAGGCAGAACAACCCTAAATCGGCTTGGAGCAGTGGTATCTACCCCCCATCTTCGCATGAAGTTCCCAACACCAGAGGGAATTGCAACCATTAGGGGAGATAAAAAACTGGCGAGAAAGTGCTATAACGAAAGCCTAAACCTGAGAGGAAAAGGCAAGGAGGTTCACACTATTGAGCTCGGAGGAATTCAAGCTAAAGAAGAGTTACGACCACAGCTCGGAGAAAAGATTGAGAGGTACAGGTCGGAAAAGAGGAAGGAAAAAATACTGTTCATACCCTGGGTCGAGCTATCCGACCTGGGATGATTGGAGACAAAGCGACCGACCTCTTCAGGTCAGACTATCCGACCTCTTTACAAAAGAGGTCGGCTAAATCGACAGGAAGGCCCAAGAAGGCCCAAACAAAGGAACACAGCCCAATCCAAAGGTAGCCCAAGCCTACAGAAAGAAGGGCGGTTCTGTTGAAGATAAGCCGACCTCACCCAAAGATAAGATAAGATAGGATAAGATAACTAACTTATCTTATCTAGAAAGGTCACTCTACAACCATTATAAATACACTGGAGCACCCAGGTATAACTCATACTCTGATTCTACAATAAACCTGCTTAATACCTATGCTAACTTAAGCATTGGAGTCTCTTGCAGGTACCCCCCACCCTCCGGTGACCAAGGATCAGAAGTGAAGCCAGTCCAACAAGTCGGACACAACAGCTCCGGCCGCCACCAGCCAGCCGGACACGTCATCTCCGACCAGTACAGAAGATCTCATCCGAGATCGGCCTACGGTTTCAGGTAACCCTCGGAACATTGGCGCCGTTGCCGGGGAGCCTGGAAGTCATCCCATCACCATAGCGGACGACCATGACAATGACCACAACTCAGATCTAGAGGACAGAACGCCGCACAAAAATACGGATGCCACACCAAAGGATACTCCAGAATCTAACGGAGACAAAAGCTCATCACATCCGGGAGTAATAGAAGCACTTCAAGATCGCTTAAAGCAACTCGAAAAAGAAAGCCAGTACCAGCAAGAAGTTGGCAAGGATCTACAAAGAGAGGTAAGGCGACGTCGAGAATTGGAAGATAAACTCCTACAACTTGAAGCCGATCTCAAAGCAAAAGCTACCCGGACTACTCCTGAGGACAACTCTCCCAAGGATCAAGATCCATTCACTAGGGAAATCATGAAGACTAAAATCCCTAAAGACTTCAAACTTCCGGATATGACTTTATGATGGCACCACAGATCCAAACCATCATCTCAGCAACTTCAGAAGCAGAATGTACCTCACCGACGCTTTAGATGCCGTTTGCTGCAAAGCTTTTCCAATGACTCTCACAAAGACAGCAAGTAGATGGTTCGACAACCTACCTCCGAAGTCCGTCTCAAACTTCGACGACCTGGCCAAAAAGTTCCTGGCCAGATTCTCCATCCAAAAAGACAAGGCTAAGCACGCTCCCAGTCTACTGGGTATTAAGCAAGGAGATCGGGAAAGTCTTCGCAACTACATGGAATGATTCAACAAAACATGCATAGACATACAAAGCTTGCCAACAGAGGCTGCCGTCATGGGCCTCATCAACGGCCTACGAGAGGAACCTTTCAGCCAATCTATATCAAAGAAATACCCCACATCTCTAGACGAGGTGCAAGAGCGGGCAGAGAAGTACATCAACATGGAAGAAAATTCCCGACTTGGAGAAGCCTCAAAATCTGGTTTCACCTACCGAGATAAAGAATCCAAGAAGAAGGAAGATCGAACGGGCGAAAAAATAAAAAAGTATCATAATTACACCCCTCTTCGGGTGTCCCTTGTGGATATTTACAAAGAAGTCTGTAACACAGAAAAGATACCCCCAGCTCGACCACTCAAAGGCAAAAGAGAAGGAGAAAATCGGAACGAATACTGTGAATATCATCGGATCCGAGGGCATTCCACCAACGAATGCTTCGACTTAAAAAACATCATAGAAAAATTAGTAAGAGAAGGAAAACTAAATCGGTATCTGGCCACCCGAGATGATGAGCAAAGAAAAAGACAAAGAGATGAAGATGTCGGAGGAGCTGAGCGATCACCTCGTACGCCAGAAA
>NC_029794.2:121802953-121810365 GCF_000816755.2 Arachis ipaensis
GCACATTAATAGACCAAGGGAGTTCTGCCGACATCTTATTCAAAACAGCCTTCGACAAACTCGGCTTAGAAGAAAAGGAGCTTAGAGCATACCCGAACAGCCTGTTCGGACTGGGAGATACCCCAGTACAACCACTGGGATACGTGTCACTACATACAACCTTCGGAAAAGGGAACCAATCCAGAACACTCAAGATAGACTACATTGTGGTCGACGTGAGTTCAACCGACAATGCCCTAATAGGTTGGACAACACTAAATCAACTCGGCGCAATAGTCTCAACTCCACATCTATGCATGAAATTCTCAACTACAGAGGGGATAGCCACAATAAAAGCAGATCAAAAGATGGCACGCCGCTGTTACAACGAAAGTCTAAACCTCAGAGGCAGAGGAGAAGAGTTCCATACAATTGAGCTTGGTGGAGTCCAGAGACTAGAAGAACTCTGTCCACAGCCCGAAGGTGAAATAGAGAAAGTTCAGATCGGAGACACCTCGGACAAAACGACTAATATTGGCACGATCCTGAAAGGAGATGGAAAGGAATTACTAGTACAGTTCTTGCGAGATAATGTCGATCTCTTTGCATGGAAAGCTGCAGACATGCCAGGCATAGACCCCAAGCTAATGTGTCACAAATTGGCAGTCTATCCAGGATCTCGGCCGGTACAGCAGAGACGAAGAAAACTTGGGCCAGAGCGATCCCAAGCTGTGGAAGAACAGGTACAATCACTACTGGAGGCAGGATTCATAAGAGAAGTCAAGTACCCACTATGGCTAGCTACTGTCGTCTTGGTGAAAAAATCAAATGGTAAGTGGCGAATGTGCACCGACTACACCGACCTCAACAAAGCCTGCCGAAAAGATCCTAACCCACTCCCAAGTATCGACGCTTTGGTAGATGCTTCCTCCGGATATAGATACCTCTCGTTTATGGATGCATATTCCGGATACAACCAAATCCCCATGTATCCACCAGATCAAGAAAAGACCTCGTTTTTTACGCCAAAAGCAAATTACTGCTACATTGTGATGCTTTTCGGTCTCAAGAATGCGGGAGCTACTTATCAAAGGCTAATGAATAAAGTCTTCTCAGATCACATCGGAAAAACCATGGAAGTCTATGTGGACGACATGTTGATAAAGACACAAAGCGAAGAGACATTATTGTCCGACCTGGCTCAAGTGTTCGACACTATAAGGAGGCACGACATGCAACTCAATCCCGCAAAATGCACCTTTGCAGTAGAAGCGGGAAAATTCTTAGGTTTCATGCTCACACAAAGAGGAATTGAAGCGTCTCTCCCCTTCTACGCCACTTTAAGGAAAGGAAAAAATTTCGAATGGACAAAGGAATGCGAGCAAGCCTTCCAGGATTTCAAAAACTTCCTAGGACAACCACCTACTCTAACTCGACCACGAAAGGAAGAACCACTCACATTGTACCTTGCGGTAGAAAGTCGGGCAGTAGCCTCAGCACTGGTTCGGGAGGACGACAAAGGGCAACAACCTGTATACTTCATTAGTAAAGTGCTGCAGGGATCCGAGCTAAACTACCAAAAAATAGAAAAGTTTGCCTACACTCTCATACTGACATCTCGACGACTTCGCCCGTACTTCCAGGCTCACACCATTAAGGTTCAAACCGACTAGCCCATAAAAGGGATATTGCAGAAAACAGATCTAGCAGGAAGAATTTTACAATGGGCAGTCGAGTTGTCTGAGTTTGACCTCCAATATGAAGCTCAGACAGCCATCAAATCATAGTACTTGACCGACTTCATTGCGGAATTCACAGATACCCTGGAAACCCCCACAGAATGGAATCTCTACGTGGACGGTTCCTCGAATAAGACCGGAAGCGGCGCAGGTGTGATAATAGAAAGCAACCAAGGAACCCAAGTTGAGCTTTCCCTCAAATTTGGGTTCCCGGCCTCAAACAACCAGGCGGAATATGAGGCGTTACTAGCTGGTTTGAAGCTGGCTAAGGAGGTTGGAGCTCAAAAACTCATCATCTTCAGCGATTCACAAGTAATCACCTCACAAATAACAGGGAGCTACCAAGCCAAAGATCCCACCATGAAAAAGTATTTGGATAAAACCAAGGAACAGCTCGGACAACTCGGGAAATATAAGATATGTCACATACCCCACGAACAAAATGCCCGAGCTGACGCACTCTTGAAACTAGCTAGCACCAAACCAGGGGGCAACAATAGAAGTCTCATCCAGGAAATGCTACAGAACCCGTCAATCTCGGAAGAGGAAAAAGTCTTAGCCATAACAAGTCAGGACCAAGGATGGATGGCCCCCATAATTAACTACCTCAAAGCAAAAACACTCCCCACAGATGAAAAGGAGGCAAAGAGGTTAAAGCGGGAGGCTCAGTATTACACTATCATAAACAACACCCTATATAAGAGAGGGATCTCAATACCATTGTTAAAATGTGTGCCGACCTCTAACACAAGGGAAGTTTTAGAGGAAGTACATAGCGGCATTTGTGGTAATCATCTCGGAGCACAAGCTCTCACCAAAAAGGTACTCCGGGCGGGATTTTACTGGCCAACTCTACAAAAAGAAGCTACAGAGTTTGTAAAGACATGTCCCCCTGATGCCAGGGCATTTGGGCCAGTTTCACTGACATTTTTTTTACTGTTTTTAGGGTAGTTTCATGCATTTCCTTAGGAAATAAGCTAGTTTTGGGTAGATATTCACTTACATCTTGATTCAAGCATACATTATGCACCTTACATGATTTCATGAGGATTTTGCATGAATTTAATGACAAATTGGATGTTGCATTTCCCATGACTTGGATTAGAACTTTGATGCACTTTATTGCTTGATTTCAGGACAAAGAAAGCAAAGAAGAACCACATTAGTGGCTACATTAGTTACACTAACGTTAGCACTAACGTGGAATGGGAGTAACTTGCAAAGTTAATGAGAAAAGTAATCGCCAATAATGCTCTCGAAGCCATCATTGCCCACGTTAAGAGTCACGTTAACTAAGTTAACGTAAACTCCAACGTGGAAGAAAGGAAAGGGAGCCAACGTTAGTGACACTTAACATTATCACTAACGTTGGACCAAGCTCATAAGTGGCCACGTTAAGAGCCACGTTAACTTAGTTAACGTGGCCTCTAACGTTAAGAGGTAAAGGGGAAGCCAACGTTAGTGGCATTCAACTTTGTCACTAACGTTGGCCAAGTCACAATAAGCCACGTTAACTCCCACGTTAACCTAGTTAACATGGAAGCTAACGTGAAGAAACAAGGTGGTCGACAACGTTAGTGACACCAAACATTGTCACTAACGTTGGAAGGAACCCACACAAGCCCCAATAAGCCACGTTAACTCCCACGTTAACTTAGTTAACGTGGAAGTTAACGTGAAGAAGGGAGGTGATAGCCAACATTAGTGACACCCAACATTGTCACTAACGTTGGAATGAGCCCACACAAGCCACTATGAGCCACGTTAACTCCCACGTGGATAAGGGAATGATGAGCCAACGTTAGTGACACTCAACTTTGTCACTAACGTTGGAGATGGCTAGCATGGCCACGTTAGAAGCCACGTTAACCTAGTCAACGTGGACTGTAACGTGAGAAATAGGGGCACATTGGAACGTTAGTGACAATAGTAAGTGTCACTAACGTTCTCGAAGGTTGGCAAGCCTACGTTAAAAGAGCCACGTTAACTAAGTTAACGTGGACTCTAACGTAGGGAAGGGGGAGACTTCTGGTGGTATAATCAGTGACCATACTTCATCTCTTCTCATGAGCAATTGACTAAGGAATTGGCTATTGATCAAGTTTTGAGAGATTGAATTACAAGAAATTGTAATTCGATCACTTAAGATTGCCAAGGAGATCAATGAGTGCATTGATTGAGGAAGAGATGAAAATGAAATTAATCCGGAGAATGCAACATCTCCTGAGCCCAATGAACTCCCCATTCCTGATCTTACCCATTCTCTTTAATTTCTGTCATTTACTTTTATGAGCAATTTTCCCATTCCCATTTAAGATTCTGCAATTTACTTTCCGTCATCTACATTCAGCTCTTTATTTCTAGCATTTACTTTTTTGTTATTTACTTTTCTGCCATTTAATTTTCTGCAATTCTCAACTCAAATTCTGATTCGCTCAACTAGAACATTCCTCTAATTAAAGTTGCTTGATCAATCAATCCCTGTGGGATTCGACCTCACTCTATTGTGAGTTTTTACTTGACGACAAATTCGGTACACTTGCCGAAGGAAATTTGTTATGAGACAAGTTTTCCGTGCATCAAGTTTATGGCGCCGTTGTCGGGGATTGATTGCGCATCAACAATGATTAAATTGGAAGATAACTAGATTGAGCATTTTTGTTTTGTTTGATTTAATTTTCTGTTTGAGTAATTTTCTTTCTGTTTTAGTTAATTTCTTCCCTTCCCCTTACTTTTTCTTTGTTATTTACAATTCATTTCACTAACCCACTAACTGTTTGATATATTGCATCACTCACACTAGCAGTAATTCTGACAGAAATACTTTCTGCATCTATTTTCCTTGCTTGTACTTATTGGTTGTATGATAGGGAAAAGAAGCGGGGCTTCAACTTCCTTTGATTCTGAACCTGAGAGGACCTTCTTGAGATTAAGAAGGGAAGCAAGAGGAAAAAGAGTAGTTGGTGCTGAGGAAGAGGAGGAATACTTTGAACCAAACATGGAAGAAAACATGGAAAACCATCATGAAGAAGAGACTCACAACCATGACGGAGGAGGTCGAGCAAATCATGCTGGGGAGGATAGAAGAGTTTTAGGCTCTTACATCAATCCGAACCCAGGAAATTGTGGAAGTAGCATTCAAAAGCCAACCATCCATGCCAACAATTTTGAACTAAAACCACAGCTCATCACCCTTGTTCAGAACAACTGTTCGTTCGGAGGGAGTGTCCAAGAAGACCCCAATCAACATTTAACCACCTTCCTGAGAATATGTGACACAGTGAAGTCTAATGGTGTTCATCCTGACGCCTATAGACTGCTCTTATTTCCATTCTCACTCAAGGATAAGGCAGCCAAGTGGCTAGAGTCTTTCCCAAAGGAGAGCTTGACAACCTGGGAGGATGTGGTGAACAAATTCTTAGCAAGATTTTACCCTCCTCAACGAATCAATAGGCTGAGAGCTGAGGTCCAAACTTTCAGACAACAAGATGGTGAGACTCTTTATGAAGCATAGGAGAGGTTTAAGGACCTAACAAGGAGGTGCCCACCAGATATGTTCAATGAATGGGTGCAGCTGCACATTTTCTATGAAGGCCTGTCATATGAATCAAAGAAGGCAGTAGACCATTCATCCGGAGGATCTTTGAACAAGAAGAAGATCATTGAGGAAGCCATAGATGTCATTGAAACTGTAGCAGAGAATGACTACTTCTATGCTTCCGAAAGAGGGAACACGAGAGGAGTGATGGAGCTAAACAATGTAGATGCTCTGCTGGCCCAAAACAAGCTCATTACCCAGCAGCTGGCTGACCTCACCAAGAAGATGGAGAGGAACCAAGTAGCAGCAATCTCCACTTCATCAACAACCCAAGAAGGAGTGAATGAAGAAGCAGAGGAAAGTCAGGAGCAAGTCAACTACATTGGGAATTCACCTAGGTAAAACCATGATCCATACTCCAAGACCTACAACCCTGAATGGAGGAATCACCCAAACTTTGGGTGGGGAAATCAACAAGACCAAAGCCTTGATCAAAGACGCCCAAATCCCAACAATGCAGCTCACCAACATTTCACATCTAGACCATATCAACACCCCCATAACAACAACTCTCCACATTCACATCAAAATCAAAATAAGCTCACCAACATTCCGCATCTAGACCATATCAACACTCCCATAACAACACCTCTCCATATCCACATCAAAACCAAAATAACTTACCTTATCCTTCCACCTCTAATCCCGATCTACAATCATTTGATGACAGACTCTCAAGGATTGAGAATCTACTTGAAGGCATAGGCAAAGAGATTCAAGATAGTAAAACGTTTCGAGAAGAAGTGATGTCCAATATGCAGAATCAGGATGCTGCCATCAAGAAACTTGAGACACAAATTGGCTACTTATTCAAGCAAATTTCCAGCCACAACCTTCGCAGCAATACTAGCTTAACACAAAGGGAGGAGTGTCAGGCTATCACCCTTCGGAGTGGGAAGGAACTGAAGGAAACCCCCCAGAAACCACAAGAAAAGGACTAAGATAAAGAGGAAGAAGAGCAGGATGGAGCTCAAGTTCCTAATCTGAGTTTACAAAAAGGGGAAGGAGTACTGAAGCCAGACGTACCAAGAGTCCCATATCCTCAGCAATTAAAGAAGAAGGGGGATGACAACCAGTTTTTGAGATTTTTGGAGATCTTCAAGAAACTACAAATCAACATACCCTTTGCTGAAGCAATAGAATAAATGCCACTCTACACCAAGTTTTTAAAGGAGCTAATGACTAAGAAAAGAAGCTGGAAGAACAACGAGACTGTGATATTAACCGAAGAATGTAGTGCTATCATTCAGCACAAACTACCCCAGAAATTGAAGGATCCCGGGAGTTTTCAGATCCCTTGTATTATAGGGGAAATCATAGTGGAAAAGGCTCTTTGTGACTTAGGAGCCAGCATCAATTTGATGTCGGTAGCTATGATGAGAAAGATGAAGATTGAGGAAGCTAAACCAATAAAGATGGCCTTACAATTGGCAGACCGATCGTTCAAGTTCCCGCATGGCGTCGTAGAAGATTTGCTGGTGAAAGTGGGAAATTTTATCTTCCCAGCAGACTTTGTAGTGCTGGACATGCAGGAGGAAGTCAAGGCTTCCATCATCCTGGGAAGGCCATTCTTGGCCACTGTTGGAGCTGTCATTGATGTACAAAAAGGAGATCTCACCCTGAGATTACACAATAAAAAGATGACGATCAATGTGTTCAAGGCCATGAGTTACCCACCAGAGCAATTGGGAGAGTGTATGAGGTTGGACTCACTTGAAGATGCAGTGCAGGAAAGTTTTGAAGAAGAAGAACCTGAAGGTTTAATAGAGGAGGAGTCTACATTTAGTGAAGAGGTTGCAACAGCAGAGATTCAAATACAAGGTGCACCAAAGGAAGAGAACGAAAAGTCAGAAGCACCCAAACTTGAACTCAAAGCACTACCACCCTCTCTCAAATATGCATACTTAGGAGAAGATGAAAATTACCCAGTAATCATAAGCTCATGCCTCAGCCAAGATCAAGAGGATGAACTACTCAAAGTACTACGAAACCACAAAGATGCCATTGGTTGGACTCTTGCTGACTTGAAAGGGATAAGTTCGGCCATATGCATGCACAAGATACTGCTGGAAGATGATGCCAAACCATCCATTCAA
>NC_029794.2:121810984-121839586 GCF_000816755.2 Arachis ipaensis
ATGATTTTACAGTTGGGGCAGTGTTGGGACAGAGGAAAGATAACTTAGTCCATGTGATATACTATGCGAGCAAAGTCCTTAATGATACTCAAAGAAATTATACCACTACTGAAAAGGAGTTGCTGGCAATAGTTTTTGCATTTGACAAGTTTAGATCGTACCTCATTGGTGCTAAAGTGATTGTTTTTACAGAACACACATCACTTAAATATTTGTTTACCAAGCAAGAATCAAAGCCAAGACTAATAAGATGGATCTTATTGTTGCAGGAATTCAATATTGAAATCAGAGACAAGAAAGGAGTGGAGAACAAGGTAGCAGATCACCTATCCAGGATTCCTCATGATAAAGGTGGAACACCTGATACAAGTGTGAATGAATTCTTCCCTGATGAGCAGTTGATGATAGTTCACAAAGCACCATGGTTCGCAGACATTGCCAACTTCAAGGAAACTGGGGCATTGCCTCTAGAGATCAATAAACATCAAAAAAGGAAGCTCATGAATGATGCAAAGTACTTTGTCTGGGATGAGCCATATCTATTCAAGAAGTGTTTAGATGGAATCCTTAGAAGATGTGTTTCGGAAGAAGAAGGACGAGAGGTCCTATGGAATTGCCACGGCTCATGCTATGGAGGCCACTTTGGAGGGGATAGAACTGCAGCTAAGGTGTTACAAAGCGGATTCTTTTGGCCCACTCTTTTCAAGGATGCCAAAGAACTAGTAAAGAGCTGCAATGAATGCCAAAGATCTGGAAACTTGCCTAAAAGAAATGAGATGCCACAAAATTTCATCTTGGAACTGGAATTGTTTGATGTGTGGGGAATCAATTTCATGGGACCATTCCCAACCTCATATGCAAACAAGTACATCCTGGTAGTAGTGGATTATGTTTCCAAGTGGGTAGAAGCTATTGCAACCCCAACGAATGATAACAGGGTAGTCATGAACTTCCTCAGGAAGAATATCTTTAGCCGGTTTGGAGTCCCACGAGTACTCATCAGTGATGGAGGGAGCCATTTTTGTAACAGACCACTAGAAGCTCTTCTCCTACGATATGGGGTAAAACACAAGGTAGCCACGCTCTACCATCCCCAAACAAGTGGACAAACTGAGATATCCAACAGAGAGCTAAAGAGGATCCTGGAAAAGACTGTGGGTGCATCAAGGAAGGATTGGTCGAAGAAGTTGGACGATGCTCTTTGGACATACAGAACAGCATTCAAAACACCACTTAGAATGTCCCCATATCAACTAGTGTATGGGAAAGCTTGTCATTTACCACTGGAGCTGGAACACAAAGCTCTCTGGGCTATCAAGATACTAAATTTTGACAGCATTACTGCTGGTGCAAAGAGGATCTTGCAGCTGCAAGAGATGGAGGAATTCAGGTCACAAGCCTATGAAAATACCAAGATGTATAAAGAGAAGGCAAAGAGAAGATATGACCTGCATCTTGCACCCAGGAGTTTCGAAAAGGGGCAGCGAGTACTCCTTTACAATTCCAAATTGAGACTATTGATGATTGGATTTTTGATGGTATAGAATTTCACAAATGAATTCTCGTTGCAAGTATAGTTTCTAAACCAATCACTAATCCTTTCATACAAAAAGTTGTTTGTCACTAAAACAAACCCCTAAAATTAATAACCGAAGTATTCAAACCTCGGGTCGTTCTCCCTAGGAATTACAATAAAGTGTCTTGTTATTGGTTATGAGTTATTTTGGGGTTGGTAGAAAGAGATGAAAGCATGAATTAAAATCTAGATCTAAGATTATTGAACTAAACCTAATCCTAATTCTAGAGAGAAGTGAGAGCTTCTCTCTCTAGAAACTAACTCTCACTACTAAACTAAGCTAAAACTAAACTAATGATAACTAACTTCTAAAGTATGAAAAGTATGAAAAGTATGAAAAGTCCTCTCCTTTTCCCCTTCAATCCTTGGCTTAAATAGCATCAGAAATGAGTTGGATTGGGCCCACAAGGCTTCTAAAATCGCTGGCCACGAGTTGCATTAAGTGGGTCATGTGCCACCATCGGCGCGTCCGCGTACCGTGCGTGTGCGCGCCCCTATGCGCAATGAAACTATGACAAATCTTATATCGTTTCGAAGCCCCGGATGTTAGCTTTCCAACCCAACTAGAACCGCATCATTTGGACCTCTGTAGCTCAAGTTATGGCCGATTAAGTGCAAAGAGGTCGGCTTGACAGCTTTCCGGTTCTTTCATTTCTTCATGAGTTCTCCAACTTTACATGCTTCTTTCTTCATTCCCTTGATCCAATCTTTGCCTCCTAAACCTTAAATCACTTAACAAACATATCAAGGCATCTAATAGAATCAAGGAGAATTAGATTTAGCTATTTTAAGTCCTAAAAAGCATGTTTTCACTCTTAAGCACAATTAAAGGAGAAGTTATAAAACCATGCTATTTCAATGGATAAATGTGGGTAAAAGGTGATAAAATCCCCTAAATTCAATACAAGATAAACCGTCAAATTGGGGTTTGTCAACTATTCCCAGGAAAACTCAAATCAAGGTGGTCCGGACCTTTTCTTGTCACAAAAGTTTTGCCATATGGACACATCGAAATCATGGATGAAGGTTCAGAGAGGACTTTTACAGTGAACGGACAAAGACTCAAGCATTATCTGGGCAACATGGGGGAAAACCCCAGAGTGAACTACCATCTCAAGTAAAGGAGGAACCGTCGAGCTAGCGACGATAAAAGAGCGCTCTGTTGGGAGGCAACCCAACCTCAGGTAGTTTCCTTTTCATCTTTATTTCAATAAGGATCGCAAGTTGTTTCCCCTGTATTGCGAGGAGCTAAGTTTGGTGTTCCACACTAAAACAATTCAAGAGTGAAAGTGTGATTCTAAGTTTGGTGTTCCACCAAAGGAATCACACTCCATTCCCAAAGCACATTGCTAGCTCCAATCAATCAATGGAAACCACTTAGATTTAGTTAGATTTTAGTTGATAATTGTTTTGTTAAACAACAAGATATGAGGTTCTCTGCATATATGCAAGGTTCTGTACTGGGCAAGGAACTAAGTTTGGTGTTGACACACCAAATTAAGTTCAGAAGTCACAAGCATACATGCAAGCTAACTATTTCTCAAGTGCTTTGGGAACAAGCAACTTCCAATAACTTTGCAGGAATCTTATGAGAAAATGGTGCACCTTCACCCAAGGAAATGAGGTAACAAAGACCAGGATGATGACAAAAAGGGGGCAACTAGAAACCATCCCCTAAAGGTTGTATTGTCACTTAATTCCATGTACTTAGAATGTTGAAAACTGGAAGTCCAAATGCAATCTTGATTAATAGTTAAATGTTAGTTTGAACCTTTTTAAATTCTATCTTTTAAGTTTTTTTTTTTGTTGAAGAGGTCTATGTTTGCTAGTCTTCATGTCACTGCATCCTTACTTTGCTTACTTGTATGCTTGTCCTTTGCTTATTCTAAAGAGTTGCCCCCTTATAGAGCACTTAGCCTAAGAACACAAATAAGCCCTGAATTGACAACAAAAGGATCAATGAATAAAAATCTCATGGGATGCAATCACAGTGAGTATTCTAGGACATGATAAAGGTCTGAAAGCCAGGAATGAACCTAAGTTGCTATGCATGAAACCACCATAAAACCAGGGACATGACTTCCAGAAGAATGATTCATTTCTCTTGGCATTCTATTCATCATTCTCTTGTTCCAGTACTTGCTTAGGGACAAGCAAGCTTTAAGTTTGGTGTTGTGATACTAGGGCATTTTGGCCAGTTTCACTGACCTTTTCTTTACTATTTTTAGGGTAGTTTCATGCATTTCCTTAGGAAATAAGCTAGTTTTGGGTAGATATTCACTTACATCTTGATTCAAGCATAACACCCAACATTGTCACTAACGTTGGAATGAGCCCACACAAGCCACTATGAACCACGTTAACTCCCACGTTAACTAAGTTAACGTGGATAAGGGAATGATGAGCCAACGTTAGTGACACTCAACTTTGTCACTAACGTTGGAGATGGCTAGCATGGCACTTGATTTGGGAAATGCATGTGGTATAATCAGTGACCATACTTCATCTCTTCTCATGAGCAATTGACCAAGGAATTGGCTATTGATCAAGATTTGAGAGATTGAATTACAAGAAATTGTAATTCAATCACTTAAGATTGCCAAGGAGATCAATGAGTGCATTGATTGAGGAAGAGATGAAAATAAGATTGATCCGGAGAATGCAACATCTCCTGAGCCCAATGAACTCCCCATTCCTGATCTTACCCATTCTCTTTAATTTCTGTCATTTACTTTTATGAGCAATTTCCCCATTCCCATTTAAGATTCTACAATTTACTTTCTGTCATCTACATTCAGCTCTTTATTTCTATCATTTAATTTTCTGTTATTTACTTTCCCGCCATTTAATTTTCTGCAATTCTCAACTCAAATTCTGATTTGCTCAACTAGAGCATTCCTCTAATTAAAGTTGCTTGATCAATCAATCCATGTGGGATTTGACCTCACTCTATTGTGAGTTTTTACTTGACGACAAATTCGGTACACTTGCCGAAGGAAATTTGTTATGAGACAAGTTTTCCGTGCATCACCCCCATGCTAGAAACATGCCAACTTCTACATTGCCCCGCTAGAAGAACTCATCAGCGTAACTTCACCTTGGCCATTCGCAAAATGGGGACTCGACCTTCTCGGACCCTTTCCTCAGGGATCGGGACAAGTCAAATTCCTCATAGTTGGGATAGACTATTTTACAAAGTGGATCGAGGCAAAGCCTCTAGCCAACGCCACTACTCAAAGAAGCCGGAAATTCTTATATAGAAATATTGTCATAAGGTTCGGAGTCCCGCACTCCATCACCACAGACAATGGCACTCAATTCACAGATGCAGGTTTCAGAAAACTAGCTGCCGACTTGAACATAAAACACCAGTTCACCTCCGTCGAACATCCTCAAGCCAATGGACATGCCGAAGCTGCCAACAAAGTCATATTGGCTGGATTGAAGTGGAGATTGCAAGAAGCAAAGGGAGCTTGGGCCGAAGAACTCCCACAAGTCCTATGGGCATATCGAACAACACCACATTCTACCACAAACGAATCACCATTTCGATTAGCGTACGGAGTGGAGGCAATGATCCCAGTAGAGGTCGAGGAAGGGTCTCCTAGAGTGGTCCACTATAATGAACAAGCCAACTCTCAACTTCAAAGAGAAGAGCTCGACTTACTTCCAGAAGTCCAAGAAAGAGCTCGGATCAGGGAAGAAGCGCTAAAACGTCGAATGGCTTCAAGATATAATCAAAGGGTAGTGCCAAGAAGTTTTGCTGAGAATGATCTCATCCTAATCCGAAATGATATTGGAACAACTCGACCTGGAGAAGGAAAGCTGGCAGCAAACTGGAAAGGACCCTACCGAGTTACAGAAGTACTTGAAAAGGGATACTACAGACTGTCTGAAATTGATGGACGAGAGCTTCCCAGATCATGGCACGCATGGAACCTAAGAAGGTACTATAGCTAGAAGATCTCGTCATAGGGTGCACTCTTTTTCCTGAAAAGGTTTTTTAATGAGGCACCAAGTTGAGATCCAGAAATTATTCGACTGAAAGGGATGAAAAACTCCCACATGTATATATTTGCATTTCCTTTTGAATAAAATATATTTTAGATATGCTACAAATTCTCAAGACGCATTAATCTGAAGCATTCATCGCCCGATTATAAAGCAACAGATCGGCAGAAAGTGAAAAACAGATTCACTGCACGATCACGATGGAAGACCAATAAAGATGAAAACGCGATTCATCTAAAGGTCGACCAAACAAAGACAGAAACCACCTTCTACAAATCGGCAAAGATGAACACAGAATAATGTAAAAAGTTATCGAAAGTGATCCGAAAAAGAACCTGACGAGGTCTTATGGATTGCTAAATAATAACTTAAAGACTGGCCGACGTTAAGAAGTCGGACCAAGTCAACTCAAGTTATCAGCAAATCCCTGGAAAGAGGTCTAGCCAACACTATAAAAGAGGAATTGCTATAACTTAGAAGAGATCGACCTAACAAAGTTGGTCTCCTTCAAACAAGTTATAAAAGTAATCCCTGAAAGAGACCTGACAAAGGTCCAAGAAAGAGGATTACAAAAATAACTTAGAAGAGATCGACCTAACGAAGTCGGTCCCCTACAAACAAAAGTAATCCCTGAAAGAGACCTGACAAAAGTCCAAGAAAGAGGATTACAAAAATAACTTAGAAGAGATCGACCTAACGAAGTCGGTCCCCTACAAACAAAAGTAATCCCTGAAAGAGACTTGACAAAGGTCCAAGAAAGAGGATTACAAAAATAACTTAGAAGAGATCGACCTAACGAAGTCGGTCCCCTACAAACAAAAGTAATCCCTGAAAGAGACCTGACAAAGGTCCAAGAAAGAGGATTACAAAAATAACTTAGAAGAGATCGACCTAACGAAGTCGGTCCCCTACAAACAAGTTATAAAAGTAATCCATGAAAGAGATCTGACAAAGGTCCAAAAAAGAGGATTACAAAAATAACTTGGAAAAGGACGACATAAAGAAGTCGACCTCCTACAAAAAGAGTTATAAAGTAGTCTCTGAAAAAGACCTAACAAAGGTCCAAGACAGAGGACTGCAAAAGTAACTGGAAAGAGGACCAACGCAAAGAAATCGGCTATGGATCGATAGAGTTACAAGCAAGAAGCAAGAAAACCAAGAAACAAGTTGGAACCACCCCTTCACGACCACAAAGGATCCAGCCCAATTCAAAGAGGCCGAAGGCTCTGACATTTTCAAAAAATACTAAGACAAACAAGCATGATATGAAATACAATATTATAAAGCTTTGGGGTCAGGATCAAAAGCATAAAAGCTACTTGTTGTTTTTTCAAGATAGAAGTTGCTAAACAAGCAACCAAAAGGAATATCAACAGTCAGCAAAATATTCAAACTACAAATAAAGAGTTTCAAAGCCCACAAGCCGGGCCAACTACACAAATATCCAAAGAGAAATCAGCAAAGATCGGGAGCCTTCCCGGCAGCATCAGTACAGGGAGAAGGAGGCCGAGTCTGAATGGGGACAGCATCTACGGTTCCATCATCCCGGTTCAGAATCTGGCAATCCGGATCAGACACAACTGGAGGAACTGAAGAGGCTGACACTTTGGTAGAAGACACAGAGGAAGGTTCAACATCATCATCATCCTGGTCATCAGGGACAATCTTACCATCCTTCACAACATTATCCAGGCTGAAAAGAGTAAGATCGGCCTCGGGAGCAATAATCCAAACCTGCTCCCTCAAGCTCTCATAGGCAGCAGTTACGCTGCCAACAAGATGACCTTGGAGCTTGGAGTAATCAGCTCGCGCATTCTCCAACTCCTCCCTCAGGCGCACCACCTCCCGATAAGATGTCACATAACTGTCTTTATGCCTCAATGCCGTGTCCTCGGCCAACCACACAGAAGCTGCCAGAGCAAGGGAACTCGCCTTTTCGTTCTCCAGATCCTTCTCCAACTTGGCTATCTTTACCTCAAGCTCTTCCTTCAGGCCCTTGATTTGGTCGAACTCCTGTTTAGCCTCCTCCATAAACTCCTTGGTAGCAGGGAGAGGAAGATTCTGAGCAGTTCGGTACAGGGCAGCCCCCATATATGCCATTTTAACACTATTTTAGGTCATAAAATCCAGATGGCGAAGGATTGACACATCATCTATGGGGAGGGTACCGTAGGGACCGATTTGCTGATCTACGAATTCGATTGCATTAAAATCAGGGGCGTCAAGGTTAAAGGCCTCAATTGTTTCTGTTTCTTGTTGGGAAGAGCACCAGAAGCAATGGCAGAAGTCTGTAGAGGATCAGTCAGGCGAACTCGAGGAGTGGGGATCACCTTCCTTGGCCCATGAGAACTTGGCACGGGCGTCTTCACAGGAACTTGAGAAGATCCTTCTTCGGCCGCCTTTGCCGAGATGTTTTGAGCAGCAGCAGCCTTCTTCGCCTTCTTGTAGGCCTTCATGGAATCATTATTTTTCGACATCTCTGAAAATATAGAATCAACCATAAATGACGAGTTACAAAAGCTCAGAAACAAGTATAAAAACAAGTCAGACAGTACCCAAAGCAGTTCGAACCAAAGATGGATCACTCAAGAATCTTTTTGTATCCAGATGGGGTGGTTCCCCGCACAAATATTCAAGAACAACTATAAAAGCCCGCTCAACCTCATTAAGCATCTCCCATGTATAACGTGGCACTCTCACATTCTTTTGCCACTCTAGAGGAAAAGTAGGCTCGTCATTCTCATCAAGAAAAAAGGGGCGGACCCCCTCAACAGCACGGACTCGGAAGAAATAATTCTTAAAATCTTTAAAGGACTCATCATACATGGCAAAAACTTTATGCCCCTGGGCCGATCTGAAAGAAACCCAGGAAGCTTTCTTTTTGGAAGAACCTCCGGGCTTGGCCGAGACAAAAAGATAGAGGAAAAGAGTTTCAGAAGGTGTTACGCCTAACTCTTGGCAAAGCAGTTGAAATATTTTGATAAAACTCCAGGAATTCGGATGAAGCTGGGATGGAGCAATATTACATGACCACAACAAGTCGGTCTCGAAAGCAGTAAAAGGAAAAGTAACGTCCAACTAGCTGAAGAAATATTCATAGGCGTAGAAGAAGGGACGTTCCCCCTCGACGAAAGTAGGAAAACAAGCCCTCTCATCAAAGGCAGGAGCTACAAGCTCATAATCCCTCTCCCGAGCACTGCTACCACAAATCCTATGACGTTTCCTCAGCTCTACACAAAATTCAGCATCCACGACAGAGACACACATTAAGACAAGGGAGTCTAGCCAATTGGACATCCCCTCGGGAACTTTGGAAGACACCTCTACAATGTTATTGCGAGAAGACATGGCGCCGACTAATCCTACAAATAAGAAAAGAAGATTGGATTACTAAAAAAAATCTCGGACAAGGGGCAAAACAACTCGACTAAAATGACACAGGCGAACAAGCAGAAAAGGAAAACCCCAAGACTCAAACCAAAGTCCTGGGGCATCCTTTAGAGGCAGAAACAAAGCAAGGTTTCAAGAAATTCCTACAGCCTACGTCCCAGCATTCATCAAACAAGAAAAGAAAGGTTTCAAATGAAACAAAGGAAGTAAAAACACAAAAGTCATCCAAGTTACTATCTTTCTACAGTATATCAGCAAAAGCATCACCAACATCAGACAGGCCAAGCGGAAATCGTCAAAGACACAAACCTTTTTTCAGAATCAAACAAAATCATCATTCCAAAACCATCATCAGAAGCACAAACAGAAATGACGGCAACATGCAAAAAACCCTAAAAAGCATCGAGCAGCAGGGAAGGCGAAAAAACTCACACAAACGGCGAAGAAATTCCAGAACACGCAACAATCAGGCACGGTAAAAAAGTAGAAAAGATCCAAACTTTCTCAAAATCAGACATAAAAAGTGACAGAGGAAGAAAAATTGAACCTGGAAAATAGAAGAAAATCTCGAAAGAAAGCTGAAGAGCAGAAACAACAGAGCTACCCCGCGAAACAGAAAAATTCGAAGAACGGAAAGAGAAATCCAGAATCACCCTTCTTCCACGAAAGCAGTGGCAGAGCAGGCATCGCAGGAAAGAACTATAAACTCTAGGCAAGAAACAGAAAGCGAGAGAGTAAAGGGAGAAGTTACGAAGAAGAATGAAGAAGAGAAACCGTTTCTGATGGCAAAATTCAAACCAAAGGAAATGGGGCATTTGAAGTCAATTAATGAGGGCATTAAACCCTCGCAC
This sequence comes from Arachis ipaensis, assembly GCF_000816755.2. Classification (NCBI taxonomy): domain Eukaryota; kingdom Viridiplantae; phylum Streptophyta; class Magnoliopsida; order Fabales; family Fabaceae; genus Arachis; species Arachis ipaensis. The sequence goes on from NC_029794.2 coordinate 121,820,813, forward strand.
GTTCCCAAAGCGCTGATATAAAAGCGCGCGCTTTTAAAGGAAAACGTTCCACATTCAAAAAAGGCTCTACAAAGAAAGGAATCGACAAAATGCTTGAGTTCGGCTTCACTAGAAGGACCGAAGTCAAAGACTCGACCTCAACAAAAAGACCGAGCTCAAGCAGGGGCACTGTTCATACCCTGGGTCGAGCTATCCGACCTGGGATGATTAGAGACAAAGCGACCGACCTCTTCAGGTCAGACTATCCGACCTCTTTACAAAAGAGGTCGGCCAAATCGACAGGAAGGCCCAAGAAGGCCCAAACGAAGGAACACAGCCCAATCCAAAGGCAGCCCAAGCCTACAGAAAGAAGGGCGGTTCCGTTGAAGATAAGCTGACCTCACCCAAAGATAAGATAAGATAGGATAAGATAACTAACTTATCTTATCTAGAAAGGTCACTCTACAACCATTATAAATACACTGGAGCACCCAAGTATAACTCATACTCTGATTCTACAATAAACCTGCTTAATACCCGTGCTAACTTAAGCATCGGAGTCTCTTGCAGGTATCCCCCACCCTCCGGTGACCAAGGATCAGAAGTGAAGCCAGTCCAACAAGTCGGACACAACAGCTCCGGCTGCCACCAGCCAGCCGGACACGTCATCTTTGACCAGTACAGAAGATCTCATCCGAGATCGGCCTACAGTTTCAGGTAACCCTCGGAACAAATACCAACATAGGAGCCAACTTGAAAGAAGACTTGAAGCAGAAGCTTATAAGGCTCCTACAAGAGAATTCTGACCTTTTCTCATGGAAAGCCTCCGACAGGCTCAGGATAGATCCCGAGCTCATGTCGCACAAACTGTCGGTATACCCTGGATCACGACCTGTTCAGTAGAGAAGACGGAAGCTCGGACCTGAATGGGCTCAAGTGGTGAAAGAGCAAATACAAGCCCTCCTAGAAGCCAGCTTCATCAGAGAGGTCAAATATCCGGCTTGGCTGGCAAATGTGGTGCTAGTAAAGAAATAGAACGGCAAGTGGAAGATGTGCGTTGACTACACTGACCTGAACAAGAAGTGTCCAAAAGACCCATATCCACTTCCAAATATTGATACCTGTTCTGAGGGTTACCTGAAACTGTAGGTCGATCTCGGACGAGAACTTCTGTGCTGGTCGGCGCTGATGTGTCCGACTTGTGGGTGGTGGCCGGAGCTGTTGCGTCCGACTTGTTGGACTGAGAGTGCTGCTGATCCTTCATCACCAGAGGGTGGTGGTACCTGCAAGGGACTCCGATGCTTAAGTTAGCAAGGGTATTAAGCAGGTTTTTAGTAGAATCAGAGTATAAGTTATACCTAGGTACTCCAGTGTATTTATAGTAGTGTGGAGTGACCTTTCTGGAGATAAGATAGTTATCTTATCTTATCTTTGAGTGAAGACATCTTATCTTTAAGGGGAACCGCCTTTATCTTTCTGGGCTTTGGCTGCCTTTAGATTTGGGCTGGGTTCCTCCCTTTGGGCCTTCTTTCGGGCTCCTCTGATGATTTGGCCGATCTCTTTGAGAAGAGATCGGGTAGTCCTGACCTGAAGAGGTCGGTCGACTCAGGCCAGGTCGTACATCTCGACCCAGGGCATGAACAGTGCCCTGCTTGAGCGCGGTCTTTTTAAGGTCGAGTCCTTTAGACTTCAATCCTTTTCGGAGAAGCCGAGCTCGAGAACTTTTTGTTGGTCTTTGCTGGTAGAACTTCCCATTATTGATTTTAAATGCGAAACATTTTCTTACTCCTTTAACTGCATCGTGCGTTGCGTTTTCCTAGGGAACGTGCGAAGGTTTTAAATACCCTATTAACTCTTTTGCTGTTTCCTCTTATTTCCCTCTTTTGAATCTTCATTTGAATTTCACAGCCTCTTTTCAATTTCCCTTCTCCGCGCTTACTGTAATTTCTCCCTTTCTCTTTGCTCTTTTGTTTCGGGCTCGTCTTTGCGATTTCTTCATTCTCTTTGACCTTAAGTTTTCACGTCTTCGTGATCTTCTTGTTTTTTGGAAGTGATCATTGGTGCTCGCCTTTTGCTTTGACATTTCATCGTCTTCTTCATAGGTTGGCCTCTTTCTTTGTCTTTATTCTTTCCGTGCTATATATTTTTTATGCTTGGATTTAAGAAATTTTGATCTTGCTTGTCTTCGTGTTGGAGAGTTTTGAATCTTTCTTTGCCTGCTGTGTCTGATCATTTCTACGACGTGTACTGTTTTAGAGCTTTGATAAACCACTATTTTATGGTTTATCTTGTACTCAATTGAGTGGTTTTTATTAACTTTTTACCCACTTATTCATACTATTTGCATGGTTTTATATTTCCTTCCAAATTATGTGTTTTGATTGAAAACATGCTTCTTTGATCTTATATTTGCTTATTATTAATCCTCTCTTATTACCATTAGATGCCTTGATATGTGTGTTAAGTGTTTTCAGATATTATAAGGCAGGAATGGCTTGGAGGATGGGAAGAAAGCATGCAAAAGTGGAAGGAATGCAAGAAGTTGGAGAAATTGCTAAGCTATCCAGCCTGACCTCTCTGCACTCAAACGGCTATAACTTTAGCTACAGAGGTCCAAATGACGCGGTTCCAGTTGCGTTGGAAAGCTAATGTCCGGGGCTTCGATTTGATAGATAATATGCTATAGTTCCCCTGACACTAGGCGATGCGACCGCGTGATTCATGCGACCGCGTCGCAGTGACGGAAATCCAGCGTGGCAAAATTCGAAACCAGCGAATTCTGGACTGTTTTTGACCCAGTTTGCGGCCCAGAAAATACAGATTAGAGGCTATAAAGTGGGGAAATACATCCATTCATAAGAGACTCTCATTTTTACAATTTTAGGAGTAGATGTAGTTTTTAGAGAGAGAGGTTCTCTCCTCTCTCTTAGGATTAGGATTTAGGATTTCTCTTAGTTTTAGGAGTGACTCTCAATCCCAGGTTCTTTATTTTTATTTATTTTCTCAATTTAATTTATGAACATCTATACCAGATTTAATTTCTTTTGTTAATGCAATTTGAGGTATTTCAGATTTAAGATTGCTTTGCTTTATTTATATTAATGCTTTTAATTTAATTTAGATATTTTCTTCCTTTTGGCTTTGGTTAGGTAATTGGTAACACTTGAGTTGTCAAACTCAGGAGTGGTTGAAATTAGCAGATTTTGCTTTAGCTAGGATTGCTCTAACACTAGTCTCTCCACATTAGTTGACTAGGACTTGAGAATCAAGCTAATTAGTCCACTTGACTTAACTAAGTGGGATTAAAATCCAATTCTCATCACATCTGATAAGGATAACAAGGACAGGATTTCCAGTTCTTCATACTTTGCCAAGAGTTTATTTTATTATCATTATTTTATTTTATTTGTCATATAACATATTCCCACCTTAATTCCTAAACCTCAATTTACAAACTCATAACCAATAATAAGAACATACCTCCCTGCAATTCCTTGAGAAGACGACCCAAGGTTTGAATACTCGGTTATCAATTTCAAAGGGGTTTGTTACTTGTGACAACCAAAACATTTGTATGAAAGGACTTTTGAAGGTTTAGAAACTATACTTGCAACGAGGATTTATCCACAAATTTCTAGACCACGCAAAAGTTCTCTCATCAAAATGGCGCCGTTGCCGGGGAATTGCAAACGTGTGCCTTATTATTGGTTATTGTAAATATTTGCTTTTTTTTATTTGTTTTTATTTTTATTTTTACTTTTTTTTTGCTTTTTCGTAAATTAAAAAGGTTATTGGTTTTTATTTTAAAATTTTTATCTTATCTTATCTTATTTCAAAAAAAAAATCAAATTTCAAATTTCAAAAATTCAAATTTCAAAAATTTAAAATTCAAAATTTCAAAATTTCAAAATTTAATTTTCAAATTAAAAATTTAAATAACCTTTTAATTTTAATGTGTTTTTATTTTTTAATTTCTATTTACTATGAACTCTCACCCCTTTGGCTATGAGTCTGGTTACAATTATGTTGCAGGAAGAAGAAATTACAATGAGAACAGGCATCAAGGTTGGAACAATCAAAGATGGGAGGAGCCACAAGGACTTGATCAATCCTCATGGCAACAACCACCTCCAATGGACTATCAACAACCACCACCATATGCCTATGAACCCTTTCCTCAACATAACTTTGGACCACCACACTCACAAGCCCCTTTCCGCCATTCACCTCCATATAACTCCAACCCTCAACCACCATACCAACCACCTTATGAGCCATATGAACCATATATAGAACCACCCCAATTCCAACCCAATTACTCCCATGAACCACCACTTCAATATTCACCATCTCCATATCCATCAATCCAAGAGCATTATGATCCTATTTATGAAAGTCGAGTGCATCAAGAGACAAAGGATCGTTTCAAGGAAACAGTGGATCAATTTCAGGCAACCATTCGACAAGTGGAGCAAGCATTAATTCAATGGGCTTCTAGGCGCTCAAATATACAAGGATCAGCCACAGCTCCATGTGGACAGTCTAATGAAGAGCGTAGCATGAAGGAGATACCAGAAACCCCAGTGGACAAGACAGAGAATGAATTTGTACTAGAACAAGTAGAAGAAGCTGTCATTGTTCAAGAAGAAGAAAAAGTGGTTGAAGACTTAGGAGATGCAGAACCTCCATGGGAAAGTCCAGTCATAGAACCCCCTTCCAAGACGTTTGAAATTGATGCTGAGGAGGGTGTACAACCTCCAAGGCATATCACAGTTAAAGACTTGGAAGAGGTTGATCAAGAGATGGAGATTCAAGGTTAGTGTAAAGCTCAACTGAATGGGTCTAGGAAGTTGTTTGGCCGCTTACGTGAGAATTCAGACTGCTTGCCACCCGGATGAAACAATATTGCTCAACCAAAAGATGGGTGCAAGGGCAAGGTCAGGGACCCCGGAATCCATTCTATCAATCACCACTCCTGGGTCCTGGTCACTTGCTTTGACTTACTTGAAGACTTTTTGCGCCAAGTTTGGGACCCCGGAGGTTACTGGAGATACAAACATTGGTGGAGATTCCTGGATGAATACAAGCATAAGCCACCATAACAGGAAGCTCATCAAATGTCCAACTTAAGGACTCTAACTAAAAGTGCAAGGTGGGGGACAACCCACCATGGTATGATCGTTCATTTTTCATTTTTATTTAGTTTTATTTGTTTTCAAGTTTTATTTTATTTTATTGAACCTGGAGTTTTGCATCACATTCATATTAACACTGCATTCTACATCTTTTCAGATTAAAAAAAAAGCGAGCACGCGACGCGACCGCATCAGCAACGCGTCCGCGTCGCAAGGAGATGGGAGACAATATTAATATGAACAGAGAGTTTCGCAGGAGCAGCGCTGGAGGCGTGCCAATGGCACAAATCACCCCACGCGACCGCGTCATATGGGAATAATGGCCTCCCACGCGACCGCGTCACCCACACGGCCGCATGACCTGAAATCGGCGTAAAAAGGGTGTATGGCAGAAAGTTGAGCTGGAGTTGGGCTGGACCCGTGCTACTAGCACAAGCCCAGCTACACGAACGCGTCACTCACGCGTCCGCGTCATATTGGAAATAAGGCCACCCGCGCGATCGGGTCGACCACGCAACCGCGTCACCCTGGATTTTGGCAATACTGAGTTTTGAACAGAGAGTTGTGCGACCGCGAGGCTGCACTCGCGCCACTAGCACAAATCGAGTCACGCGATCGCGTGACCCACGGGTCCGCGTCACCCAACCATATCGCGCACCACGCGACCGCGTCACCCACGCGATCGCGTCGCCAGCGTCGCACAACCTATCCAGATTAGTGCCAATTTTCTTATCTTTTCTTTTCTAATCCTAAATTCTCCCTTCTCTCTCCTTTCTCAATTTCTTTTTCTACTTCTCATTCTTTTTCACTTTTATTTTATTTTATTTAATTGCATACTCTCATTCATTGCATATTTTCATTTTTTCTAAATTTATTTTTGGTGTTCAAATGTTCTTATTCAACTGTTACATCTTTTCTGGTATTTTCTTGGTGCTTCATGACTTGTTTTATTCTGATTGGGTAATATTATTTAAATCAATGCTAATTTTAATATTACTGATATTCCTTTTGCATTGACATGAATTTACATTGTCTTTCATTACCCACTTTTTTCCCCATGGTTGCAAATTTTGCACCACTGGTATGCCATGGCTTCTATTGTTTTCTCCCTTACATGTTGAAGCTTCCATGTAAATGAGAGACCCTTATCATTTGGCATTAACCCATACTTCTTTTATTTTCTTATCTCTATTTCTGGGTTACTCTTCTTCCCTTTTTCTTTCAGGATGGCCACCCGGAAGGGAAGCGGAAGACATTTTACATGGGGAGACAGACAAGTCCATCTGCACAATGCTTAGAGAAAAGCGTCAGTTGGAGCAACCCGTCCACCTGCACATCTCAGCATGCACCGAGGACGGTGCAATCTTTAAGTGTGAGGAGGTCAATACCGATCTCCATGGGTTAGTATTTTCTTCTGAAACACCAATATTTTATTTTCCTTGTTAATTGTTGCATTTGCATGTTTGATTGCATGATTATTTGATTTTCTTGCATATTTTACCACTTGGTTGAAGTAATATTTTCTTTTTCAAGAAAATTTTTAGAAAATTTCACTAATTTGAATAAAATTTAATGTTACACTTGTTTGAAGAAATATTATACTGGAACATGGTTTAGAGCTCGAACACACAAAACCTGTGAGATTTTGGGCCTATTTGAATTGGTTGCATTTTTCAACCAACATTTTATTTTTGATGTGTGTTTTTCTCTCTAAAATTGTGATCTTTGTCTTGCATGATTCTATATTTCCATGATTTGATGTATGCATACACTTAAATGATTGAGGCCTTTGTTTCACTGAGCTTACATACCCATATGGCCTTACCTTTCATTATCATTTGCAAACCAATTTGAGCCTATTTTACCCCTTTGTTCTTTACTTTAGCACATCATTAACTCTAAGCGGAAAACAATATTGTCCTTAATTTGAATCCTTGGTTAGCTTAGACTAGTGAGAGTGCTCATGAATTAAGTGTGGGAAAAAGTGGGTTTGGAAATATTTGGTTTAAGAATTGGGTGTTATATATCTTTATGAAAATGTGAAAGAAATGTTTAGGACATGTTCATGCATTCAATAATTTAATCATATGCATTGAGAAAAATAAAAGAAAAAAAATATATATAAAAAAAAGAAGAAAAAGAGAAAAAGAAAAGAAAAAGAGCAATTAAGCAAAAAGGGGACAAAATGCCCCAAAGTAAGTGAAAGCAATAATGCATATGTACTGTACTTAAAATTAGAATGCATGAATATGTGGAAAATCTTTACCCACTTATTCATACTATTTGCATGGTTTTATATTTCCTTCCTAATTATGTGTTTTGATTAAAAACATGCTTCTTTGATCTTATATTTGCTTATTATTAATCCTCTTTTATTACCATTAGATGCCTTGATATGTGTGTTAAGTGTTTTTAGATATTATAAGGTAGGAATGGCTTGGAGGATGGGAAGAAAGCATGCAAAAGTGGAAGGAATGCAAGAAGTTGGAGAAATTGCTAAGCTGTCCAGCCTGACCTCTCTGCACTCAAACGGCTATAACTTTAGCCACAGAAGTCTAAACGACGCGGTTCTAGTTGCGTTGGAAAGCTAACGTCCGGGGCTTCGATTTGATATATAATATGTTATTGTTCCCCTGACACTAGGCGACGCGACTGCGTGATCCATACGGCCGCGTCGCAGTGACGGAAATCCAGAGGAGATTCAAGAAGAAGAAGCACAACCTCCCATGCCCTTGGAAAGCAATGAAGAGGAGATTAAATTGGAAGAGAGCTGCCAAGAGGAAGAGGTTAAAATTGAAGAAGCTTGCAAAGAGGTGGTAATTATCAGAGAAGAGCACAAGGGAGTGGAGCTTGCAATTTCATTAAAAATACCTCCCTCTAAGTTGCCATCATCCTTCACAACATTCAAGTGGGTAAAATTCATATCCCGTAGCTTTCTAATCCCACTTGAATATGGGCTACTGGAGACGGATGGTCAACTTAGAGCTCTTTGTGACATTAAGAGTAAGAGGAAGATGGCCAGTGGTAAGAATTATCCTGCAAGGTTCATTATGGTTGGAAGCTTTAAGTTTAAACGCAAAGGTTAGTGTAAAGCTCAACTGAATGGGTCTAGGAAGTTGTTTGGCCGCTTACGTGAGAATTCAGACTGCTTGCCACCCGGATGGAACAATATTGCTCAACCAAAAGATGGGTGCAAGGGCAAGGTCTGGGACCCCGGAATCCATTCTATCAATCACCACTCCTGGGTCCTGGTCACTTGCTTTGACTTAATTGAAGACTTTTTGCGCCAAGTTTGGGACCCCAGAGGTTACTGGAGATACAAACATTGGTGGAGATTCCTGGATGAATACAAGCATAAGCCACCATAACAGGAAGCTCATCAAATGTCCAACTTAAGGACTCTAACTAAAAGTGCTAGGTGGAAGACAACCCACCATGGTATGATCGTTCATTTTTCATTTTTATTTAGTTTTATTTGTTTTCAAGTTTTATTTTATTTTATTGAACCTGGAGTTTTGCATCACATTCATATTAACACTGCATTCTGCATCTTTTCAGATTAAAAAAAAAAGCGAGCACGCGACGCGACCGCATCAGCAACGCATCCGCGTCGCAAGGAGATGGGAGACAATATTAATATGAACAGAGAGTTTCGTAGGAGCAGCGCTGGAGGCGTGCCAATGGCACAAATCACCCCACGCGACCGCGTCATATGGGAATAATAGCCTCCCACGCGACCGCGTCACCCACGCGGCCGCGTGACCTGAAATCGGCGTAAAAAGGGTGTATGGCAGAAAGTTGAGCTGGAGTTGGGCTGGACCCGTGCTAATAGCACAAGCCCAGCCACACGAACGCGTCACTCACGCGTCCGCGTCATATTGGAAATAAGGCCACCCGCGCGATCGCGTCGACCACGCAACCGCGTCACCCTTGATTTTGGCAATACTGAGTTTTGAACAGAGAGTTGTGCGACCGCGAGGCTGCACTCGCGCCACTAGCACAAATCGAGTCACGCGATCACGTGCCCCACGGGTCCGCGTCACCCAACCATATCGCGCACCACGCGACCGCGTCACCCACGCGATCGCGTCGCCAGCGTCGCACAACCTATCCAGATTAGTGCCAATTTTCTTATCTTTTCTTTTCTAATCCTAAATTCTCCCTTCTCTCTCCTTTCTCACTTTCTTTTTGAATTTTAGAAAATTTCACTAATTTGAATAAAATTTAATGTTACACTTGTTTGAAGAAATATTATACTGGAACATGGTTTAGAGCTCGAACACACAAAACCTGTGAGATTTTGGGCCTATTTGAATTGGTTGCATTTTTCAACCAACATTTTATTTTTTATGTGTGTTTTTCTCTCTAAAATTGTGATCTTTGTCTTGCATGATTCTATATTTCCATGATTTGATGTATGCATACACTTAAATGATTGAGGCCTTTGTTTCACTGAGCTTACATACCCATATGGCCTTACCTTTCATTATCCTTTGCAAACCAATTTGAGCATATTTTACCCCTTTGTTCTTTACTTTAGCACATCATTAACTCTAAGCGGAAAACAATATTGTCCTTAATTTGAATCCTTGGTTAGCTTAGACTAGTGAGAGGGCTCATGAATTAAGTGTGGGAAAAAGTGGGTTTCGAAATATTTGGTTTAAGAATTGGGTGTTATATATCTTTATGAAAATGTGAAAGAAATGTTTAGGACATGTTCATGCATTCAATAATTTAATCATATGCATTGAGAAAAATAAAAGAAAAAAAATATATATATAAAAAAAAAGAAGAAAAAGAGAAAAAGAAAAGAAACAGAGCAATTAAGCAAAAAGGGGACAAAATGCCCCAAAGTAAGTGAAAGCAATGCATATGTACGGTACTTAGAATTAGAATGCATGAATATGTGGAAAACATGGTTAATGGATAGTTAGATATGGTATTATGATGACATGGATTGTCTAAAGTTAGATGGAAGACTCAAACGGCTATAACTTTAGCTACAGAGGTCCAAACGACGCAGTTCCAATTGCGTTAGAAAGCTAACGTCCGGGGCTTCGATTTGATATATAATATGTTATTGTTCCTCTGACACTAGGTGACGCGACTGCGTGATCCATACGGCTGCGTCGCAGTGACGGAAATCCAGCGTGGCAAAATTCGAAACCACCGAATTCTGGACTGTTTTTGACCTAGTTTACGGCCCAGAAAACACATATTAGAGGCTATAAAGTGGGGGAATACATCCATTCATAGGAGGCTCTCATTTTTACAATTTTAGGAGTAGATGTTGTTTTTAGAGAGAGAGGTTCTCTCCTCTCTCTTAGGATTAGGATTTAGGATTTCTCTTAGTTTTAGGAGTGACTCTCAATCCCAGGTTCTTTATTTTTATTTATTTTCTCAATTTAATTTATGAACATCTATGCCAGATTTAATTTCTTTTGTTAATGCAATTTGAGGTATTTCAGATTTAAGATTGCTTTGCTTTATTTATATTAATGCTTTTAATTTAATTTAGATATTTTCTTCCTTTTGGCTTTGGTTAGGTAATTGGTAACACTTGAGTTGTCAAACTCAGAAGTGGTTGAAATTGGCAGATTTTACTTTAGCTAGGATTGCTCTAACACTAGTCTCTCCACAGTAGTTGACTAGGACTTGAGGATCAAGCTAATTAGTCCACTTGACTTAACTAAGTGGGATTAAAATCCAATTCTCATCACATCTGATAAGGATAACAAGGACAGGATTTCCAGTTTTTCATACTTTGCCAAGAGTTTATTTTATTATCATTATTTTATTTTATTTGTCATATAACATATTCCCACCTTACTTCCTAAACCCCAATTTACAAACTCATAACCAATAATAAGAACATACCTCCCTGCAATTCCTTGAGAAGACGACCCGAGGTTTGAATACTCGGTTATCAATTTCAAAGGGGTTTGTTACTTGTGACAACCAAAACGTTTGTATGAAAGGACTTTTGAAGGTTTAGAAACTATACTTGCAACGAGAATTTATCCGCAAATTTCTAGACCACGCAAAAGTTCTCTCATCAGGCTTTCTTCAATTTTGTTTGAACCTTTTCTCGTTTCCTGATAGCTGATGCTTCTAGGGCTTTGAATGTCGTTATTGTTTCTGATTGTGTCCTCTGATTTGAAGCTTTGGAATAATGAACTGTTTGATTCTGAAAAAGGTTGCGTCTTTGATGATTTCCATTTGGCATGTTTGATGTATGATAGTTCCCTTTGCTGATAGATTGTAAAAAGATGGCGATTTTGATGACTTTTTGATTCGAGAGTGTCGCTTGTTGAAGGAGGGTTATTTTCTTGTTGAGAGATGTCGAGACGTAGACCTGTAGATTTTTCCTGAGTCCTTACTCTGTTACTGCCTCCAAAGGATGCCCCTGGACCTTGGTGTGAGTCCTGGGGTCTCCTTTCGCTGTTGTATGCTTTAGTCTGAGTTGTATCCATGTTTGTCCGAGCTGATTTCTTGATTTGCCCGAGCTGTTTTGATTAGTAACCCATTTTTCTTTTTCTTACTGTAGGACTAGTTGACCCATGTCTTCTCACAAAAATATTGTCGAGACATCCTCCAAAGTTCTCGAGGGCATGTCAGACTGGCTGGACTCCCTCGTTTTGATGTGTGTCTCTGTGGTCGATTCTGAATATTGTGTGCAACTTAGGAAACATCATAGGATTTGTAGTGGTAGAGATCAGGAGAAGAATTATGAGTTGGTAGCGCCTGACCCGGACGAGAGGGTTTGTTTTCCTTCTCTGACTCAGGGGGAACGTCCTTTCTTTTTTGCTTATGACTCTTTTTTCAGCCAGATGAATATTACCATTCCATTTACCTCCTTTGAAATCGATTTGTTGTGGTCCTGTAACGTAGCTCCATCCCAACTTCACCCGAATTCATGGGGCTTCATTAAGATCTTTTAGTTATTGTGTCAAGAATTGGATGTTAAGCCTTCTCAAACTCTCTTTTTTTACCTCTTTGTTTTGACTAAACTTGGGATTTCTTCCAAAAAGAAAGCTTCTTGGATTTCTTTCCGATTTGCCCAAGGAAAGAAAGTGTTTTCCATGTATGATGAGTCCTTCAGGGACTTTAAGAATTATTACTTCAAGGTCTGAGCTGTTGAAGGAGCTCGGCCTTTTTTCTTGGAGGCGAATAATGAACCTGCCTTCCCCCTATGTTGGCAAAAGAATGTTGTGGTATCTAGGTATTCGTGGGAGATGCTAGATGAGGTCGAGCAGGCCTTTGTAAATATGTTGGAGGAGAATTGGGGCCAACCTCCCCACCTCGATACAAAGAAGTTCTTAGGGGATCCCTCACTTCTCCGAGCTGAGCTGGGTAGTTTGCCGATTTTCTTTGTTTATTTTTTCTTTTGTTTTGCTTTGTCTGTCCATCCCTTTCTTATCTACAATTCTGGTTTTTGTTGTGTTTTCAGAGATGGTAAAGACTACTGATTCCATGAAGGCTTTCAAGAAGGCCAGGAAGGCTATAGCTGCTCAGAATATCTCGGCCAGGGCTGCAGGGGAGGGTTCTTCCCAGGTTCCTCCCAAGAAGCCGACCTCAGGTGCTGCTGGTCCGAGGTAGACTATCCCTACTCCTCGAGTTCGAATTGTTGATACTTCTCAGCCAACTCCTGATGCTACCTCTTCTCCTACTGTTGGCCCTCCACCAAAAAGACAAAAGACTGTTGAGCCTTTTGATCTCGACGCCCCTGACTTTGATGCTGTGGGGTTTGTTGACAATTAAATTGCCCCTTATGGCCGACTTCCTATAAATGACGTGTCCATTCTTCACCACCTGGATTTCATCACCCGGAGTAGTGTTAAGATGGCACACATAGGTGCAGCCTTGTTCCGAACTACTCAGGATATCCCAGTTCATGCTACGAAGGCCTTTATGGTGGAGGCAAAGTCGAAATTCGACAGGATCAAGGGGTTGAAGGATGAGCTGGATGCCAAAGTGATCAAGTTGGAGCTTGACTTGGAGAATGAGAAGGCTCGGGCTACTGCGGTTGTGGCTTCTGCAAATCTGGCTGAAGAGATGGCGCAAAAACATAAGGAGAGCTATGTTCGTACCTATGGCGAATTGCTGGAGGCTAGGGAGAGATTGGAGTCTGCTTAAGCGGATTATACTGAGCTTCAAGGCCATCTTGTGGGCAGTGTGACTGCTGCTTATGAGAACTTGAAGACTCAGGTTCGAGTTCTAGCTCCTGAGCTCGACCTGACTTTCTCCAGTTTGGACAATATTGTAGAAGATGGTAAGATCATCCATGTCCCAAATGTAGATGATGAAGACGTGGATCCTCCTCCTGCGCCATCAACCAAAGCTTCTGCTGCCCCGACTTCTTCTACTCCAGCTACTAAGGTCGGCCATCCAGAGTCTGATCCCGATGTGCAGATCTTAACTCGAGAGGATGGGACTGTAGATGCAATCCCTACGAGGATCATACTTCCCTCACCGACTCAGGATGACGCCACTGAGGAGAACTTGGACCCTTGATTAGTCTTCTTTGATATATCTTGTACAGCCCGATCTGTGGGCTTTTGAACTCTAATTTCTATAACTTGTGTTTTGTTTGACTTGGATATTTTAGTTGCTTTTCTTAGCAACTCTATTTAGAAAAACAAATGCCTTCGAACACTTGAGGTCGACTTTCGGGTGGCCTTCTGAGTGTTGATTATAGTAGCTTTGTTTCTTCATGATATGGTTGTTTGCATCTTTTTGGCACTTCCAAGAATCTTTAGAGTGTTGGAGTCTTGCTGTCCGACCTCTTTTTATTTTCTGTTTTAGTCTAAGCTAGCTTTGTTCGACTATTTTTCTTAGTATTCTGATAGAACGCTTGTAGATTGATTTTGGTGAGGTCATGGCTTTTTTGGGTTGAGCTTGTGTCCCTTCTAGTGCATCCCTTCTGTTGGTCGATTTTTCTCGTCGAATCTTCTCGAGTTATTTTTAGCAATCCATTTTCAATTGGTCCTCACCGGATCTCTTTTTATGGATTTACTTTTTATAACTCTGTCGTTTTGATTGGCTTGGGCCGACTTCTTCACGTCGGTCCCTTCTAAGTTATTTCTAGTAATCCATTTTTCAGTCAGGGCTGGCCAGGCCTCATCTTATGGATTACTTTTTTATAACTTTTTGTCACTTTAATCAGTCTGGTCCGACTTCTTCATGTCGGTCCAGTATTCTTCCCAACTTATTTCTAGCAATCCATTTTTTCTCAGACCTCGTCAGGCCTCTTTCTATGGATTACTTTTTATAACTTTTGTCGCTTTGGTTGATTGGTCCGACTTCTTCATGTCGGTCCATCCTAAGTTATTTTTAGCAATCTATTTTTTCTCAGACCTTATCAGGCCTCTTTCTATGGATTACTTTTTATAACTTTTGTCACTTTGGTTGATTGGTCTGACTTCTTCACATTGGTCCATCCCAAGTTATTTCTAGTAATCCATTTTTTAGTCAGGGCTGGCCAGGCCTCAGCTTATGGATTACTTTTTATAACTTTGTCGACTTTATCGTGGTCGGACGATGAGTTTAATCATCACCTTGCCGACCTGTAGCTTTGTCTTGATCGAGCAATGAATTTGGTTTTCACTTTGTTGACCTTTGTCGAAATCAAACAATGAATTCGGTTTTCATCGTGGTTGGGCGGTGAATTTGTTTTTCACCTTGCCGACCCTTCTAAGTCAGGTAGTTTTTACAAATCTTGGCTTGGTGCCTCGTTAAAATACCTTTTTAGGAAAAAGAGTGCACCTTTGACCTAAGATCTTTTATTACCTCCTAACTATAATACCTTCTTAGGTTGCAGGCATGGCATGATCTTGGTAGCTCTCGCCCCTCGAGTTCGGACACCCTGTAGCAGCCTTTTCCCAGTACCTCTGTGACTCAGTAGGGTCCTTTCCAGTTAGCCGCCAGCTTCCCCTCTCCAGGTCGACTTGTTCCGATATCATTTCGGATTAGGATGAGGTCGTTGTTGGCAAAACTTCACTGTACTACTTTCCGATTGTATCTTGAGGCCATTCGACGCTTTAACGCCTCTTCTCTAATTCGAGCTCTTTCTCTGATTTCTGGAAGCAGGTCGATCTCTTCCTTTTGAAGTTGGGAGTTGGCCTCTTCATTGTAGAGGATCATTCTGGGGGATCCTTCTTCGACTTCCAATGGGATCATTGCCTCCATTCCGTAAGCCCGTCAGAAATGCGATTCCTTTGTTGTGGAGTGGAGAATTGTCCGATATGCCCATAAGACTTGTGGGAGCTCTTCAGCCCAAGCTCTTTCTGCTTGTCCATTAGCCTGGGGGTGTTCTACGGAGGTGAATTGGTGCTTTATTTTCAAGTCAGCTACCAACTTTCTAAAGCATGTGTCTGTGAATTGAGTGCCATTGTCTGTGGTGATGGAGTAAGGAACCCCAAACCTTGTGACAATGTTTCTATATAGGAATTTCCGACTTCTTTGAGCAGTGGCGTTAGCTAGGGGCTCTGCTTCAATCCACTTTGTGAAATAATCTACCCCTACAATGAGGAACTTGACCTGTCCCGATCCTTGGGGGAAGGGCCCGAGGAGGTCGAGTCCCCATTTTACAAATGGCCAAGGTGAGGTTACGCTGATGAGTTTCTCTGGTGGGGCGATGTGGAAATTATCATGTTTCTAACATGGTGGACATGTCTTTACGAACTCTGTTGCTTCCTTTTGCAAAATTGGCCAAAAGAATCCGTCTCTGAGTACCATTTTGGCGAAAGCTCGCGCTCCGAGATGGTTGCCACAGATGCCACTGTGTACTTCTTCTAAAACCTCTTTTGTGTTGGAGGTCGGCACACATTTTAATAGGGGTGTTGAGATCCTTCTCCTGTATAAGATGTTGTTTATGATGGTGTAGTATTGTGCCTCTCGCTTTAACCTCTTTGCCTCCTTCTTATCTGTAGGGAGTATCTTTGATTTGAGGTAGCTGATTATAGGAGTCATCCATCCTTGATCCTGTCTTGCTATGGCTAGGACCTTTTCTTCTTCCAAAATTGACGGGTTCTGCAGTATTTCCTGGATGAGGCTTCTATTATTGCCCTCTGGTTTGGTGTTGGCTAGTTTTGAGAGTGCGTCGGCTCGAGCATTCTGTTCCCGAGGTATGTGGCGGACCTCATATTCCCCGAGTTGTCCGAGCTGTTCCCTGGTTTTGTCCAAGTATTTTTTCATGGTAGGATCTTTAGCTTGGTAGCTTCCTGCTATTTGTGAGGTAACTACTTACGAATCACTGGAGATAATAAGTTTTTAATCTCCGACCTCCTTAGCCAGCCTCAAACCAGCTAGTAAAGCTTCTTATTCGGCCTGGTTGTTTGAGGCAGGGAACCCGAATTTGAGGGAGAGTTCGATTTGGGTTCCCTGATCGCTTTCTATTATCACGCCTGCACCACTTCTGGTTTTGTTTGAAGAGCCATCTACGTAGAGATTCCATTCTGTGGGAGTTCCCGGAGTGTCAGTGTACTCAGCAATGAAGTCGGCCAAATATTGGGACTTGATGGCCGTCCGAGCTTCATATTGAAGATCGAACTCAGATAGCTCGACTGCCCACTATAGAATTCTTCCAGCTAAGTCTGTTTTCTGTAGAATGCCTTTGGGCTGGTTAGTCTGGACCTTGATCGTGTGAGCTTGAAAATACGGTCGAAGTCGTCGGGAAGTTAGTATGAGGGCGTAGGCGAACTTTTCTATCTTTTGATAGTTTAGTTCGGCCCCTTGCATGGCTTTGCTCATGAAGTAGATGGGCTGTTGTCCACTCTCATCTTCTCTGACTAGCACTGAGGCTATTGCTCGACTTCCTACCGTGAGGTACAGTATGAGTGGTTCTCCTTCCCATGGTCGAGTTAGAATAGGTGGTCGTCCTAGGAATCTTTTGAAATCCTGGAAAGCCTGTTCACACTCTGTTGTCCATTCAAACTTCTTTCCCTTCCTTAGATTGGCATAGAAGGGGAGGGATCTTATGGCTGATCCAGCTAGAAATCTGGACAAGGCTGTCAGTCTTTCGTTGAGTTGTTGTACCTCTTTGACACAGGTTTGACTTTTCATGTCGAGTATAGCCCGGCATTTATCTGGATTCACCTCAATTCCTCGTTGTGTTAGCATAAAACCCAGGAATTTGCCAGCTTCTACTGCAAAGGTGCACTTTGCAAGGTTAAGTCGCATGCCATACTTTCTGATGGTATCGAACACTTGGGCAAGGTCGGACAGTAATGTCTCCTCATTTTGTGTTTTCACCAACATGTCATCCACATATACCTCCATGAGTTTCTCGATATGGTCTACGAAGACTTTATTCATCAATCTCTGGTAGGTAGCTCCTGCGTTTTTGAGTTCGAATGGCATGACGACATAGTAGTAGTTTGCTTTAGGAGTTAGGAATTAGGTTTTTTCCTGATCAGGTGGATACATTGGAATTTGAATGTATCCTGAATAAGCATCCATGAACGAGAGGTATTTGTATCCAGAGGTTTAGGGTTTAGGGTTTAGGGATCTTTTGGACAAGCTTTGTTGAGATCGGTGTAGTCGGTGCACATCCGCCACTTTCCATTTGATTTTTTTCACCAAGACAACATTAGCTAGCCATAGCAGATATTTGACTTCTCTTATGAATCCTGCCTCCAATAGAGCTTGTACCTGCTCTTCCACAGCCTGGGATCTTTCGGGTCCGAGTTTCCGACGCTTCTATTGTACTGGTCGAGATCCTGGATATACTTCCAGTTTGTGGCACATTAGTTTGGGGTCTATGCTCGGCATGTCTGCGGCCTTCCATGCAAAGAGGTCGAAATTGTTCCTTAAGAAATGAATTAAAAGCTTCTTTATGTCCTCATTTAAGGTTGCCCCGATATTTGTTGTTTTGTCCTGGTCATCTCCGATTTGGACTTCTTCGATCTCGCCTTCAGGTTGTGGATGGAGTTCTTCCCGACTTTGAACTCCCCCGAGTTCGATGGTGTGGATTTCTTCCCCTTTTCCTCTGAGGTTCAGGCTTTCATTGTAACAACGTCGCACTATTTTCTGGTCTCCTTTTATCGTAGCGATCCCTTCTGGAGTTGGGAACTTCATGCATAGATGTGGAGTTGAAACTACTGCGGCGAGCTGATTCAATGTTGCCCGACCTATCAGGGCATTGTAGGCTGAGCTTACGTCAACTACAATGTAGTCTATGTTGAGTGTCCTTGATCGGGTTCCTTTTTCGAAGGTTGTGTGTAGTGAGATGTATCCAAGCGGTTGGATTGGAGTGTCTCGTAGACCAAACAAACTGTTTGGATATGCTCTGAGCTCTTTTTTCTACAGGCCAAGTTTATCGAAGGTGGGTTTGAACAAGATATCCGTTGAGCTTCCTTGGTCCACCAGTGTGCGGTGGAGGTTAGCATTGGCCAATATGATAGTGATGACCATGGGATCGTCGTGTCCCGGGATGATGCCTGCCGCGTCTTCTTGGGTGAAAGTAATAGTAGGGAGATCGGGTGATTCTTCCCCTTCGTCAACATGATATACTTCTTTAAGGTGCCTTTTGCGAGATGATTTTGAGATTCCCCCTCCTGCGAATCCTCCGTTTATCATATGAACGTGCCTTTCCGGGGTGCGAGGTGGTCGTTCACTTCGTCCGACCTCTTCGTCCATTCTTCTTTTTCTGGGCTCTTCC
>NC_029794.2:121840387-121850021 GCF_000816755.2 Arachis ipaensis
ACCTATCAGGGCGTTGTAGGCTGAGCTTACGTCGACTACAATGTAGTCTATGTTGAGTGTCCTTGATCGGGTTCCTTTTTCGAAGGTTGTGTGTAGTGAGATGTATCCAAGCGGTTGGATTGGAGTGTCTCGTAGACCAAACAAACTGTTTGGATATGCTCTGAGCTCTTTTTTCTACAGGCCAAGTTTATCGAAGGTGGGTTTGAACAAGATATCCGTTGAGCTTCCTTGGTCCACCAGTGTGCGGTGGAGGTTAGCATTGGCCAATATGATAGTGATGACCATGGGATCGTCGTGTCCCGGGATGATGCCTGCCGCGTCTTCTTGGGTGAAAGTAATAGTAGGGAGATCGGGTGATTCTTCCCCTTCGTCAACATGATATACTTCTTTAAGGTGCCTTTTGCGAGATGATTTTGAGATCCCCCTCCTACGAATCCTCCGTTTATCATGTGAACGTGTCTCTCTGGGGTATGAGGTGGTCGTTCTCTTCGTCCGACCTCTTCGTCCCTTCTTCTTTTTCAAAGCTCATCAAATTTGTTGGCTAAATACCGATCTAGTCGTCCTTCTCTTACCAATTTCTCAATAACATTTTTTAAGTCGAAGCACTCATTGGTCGGATGCCCATAGATCCGATGATATTTACAGTATTCTGTCCGATCTCCTTTCTTGCTCTTGAGTGGACGAGGTGGTGGGATCTTCTCGGTATGGCATACTTCTCGGAAAATATCCACAAGAGACACTCGAAGGGGGGTGTAGTTGTTGTATTTCTTAGGCTTTTCTCTGACTGATCTTCTTTTTTCTTGGACTCTTTATCCTTATCCCGGGAGGAGTAGGAGAATCTGAATTTTGAGGTTTCTCTTAATCGAGAGTTTTCCTCCATGTTGATGTACTTCTCAACTCATTCCTGCACTTTATTTAGAGATGTTGGATGTTTCTTGGATATGGAGTGACTAAAAGGCCCTTCTCGTAGGCCATTGATGAGACCCATAATGGCTGCTTCCGTTGGTAGGCTTTGTATGTCTAGACATGCTTTGTTGAATCTCTCCATGTAGTTATGAAGACTCTCCCGATCTCCTTGCTTGATCCCTAGTAGGCTTGG
Source organism: Arachis ipaensis (assembly GCF_000816755.2). Taxonomy (NCBI): domain Eukaryota; kingdom Viridiplantae; phylum Streptophyta; class Magnoliopsida; order Fabales; family Fabaceae; genus Arachis; species Arachis ipaensis. Next base: position 121,841,487 of record NC_029794.2, read on the forward strand.
GGCATGTTTGGCTTTGTCCTTCTGGATGGAAAATCTGGCAAGAAATTTCTTGGCCAGGTCATCGAAACTTGTGATGGATCTAAGGGGAGTGTCGAACCACTTAATTGCTGTCTTTGTTAGGGTTGTTAGGAAGGCTTTGCATCGAATAGCGTCCGAGGCATCGGTGAGATACATTCTACTTTTGAAATTGTTGAGGTGATGGCTTGGATCTGATGTGCAGTCGTATGGGGTCATGTCGGAAGCTTTGAAGTCCTTTGGAACTTTGGCTTTCATAATCTCTTTAGTGAATGGGTCTTGGTCTTTATGGGAGCTGTCTTCAGGATCGGGCTGGATGGCTTTTGTTTTAAGGTTGCCTTCTAGCTTTAGGAGCTTGTCCTCTAACTCTCAGCGTCGCCTAGTTTCTCTTCGGAGGTCCCTCTCGGCTTCCCGTTGATGCTCAGCTTCTTTTCCGAGCTGTTTGAGGCGATCTTGTTGAGCTTGAAGTACCTCCATGATTTTCGTATTTGGCGAATTCTTGTCTTTGTTTGGTTGAGAAGTATCCTTTGGTATGGTGTCCGCGTTCTTATGCGGCATCCTGTTCTCTAGATCTGAGTCGTGGTCGTTGTCAAGGTTGTCTGCCATGATGATGGGATGACTTCCAGGTTCCCCGGCAACGGCGCCAAAGTTTCGAGGGTTACCTGAAACTGTAGGCCAATCTCGGACGAGATCTTCTGTGCTGGTCGGCGCTGATGTGTCCGACTTGTGGGTGGTGGCCGAAGCTGTCGCGTCCGACTTGTTGGACTGAGGGTGCTGCTGATCCTTCGTCACCGGAGGGTGATGGTACCTGCAAAGGACTCCGATGCTTAAGTTAGCAAGGGTATTAAGCAGGTTTTTTATTAGAATCAGAGTATGAGTTATACCTGGGTGCTCCAGTGTATTTGTAGTACTGTGGAGTGACCTTTTTGGAGATAAGATAGTTATCTTATCTTATCTTTGAGTGAAGTCATCCTATCTTTAAGGGGAACCGCCTTTATCTTTTTGGGCTTTGGCTGCCTTTAGATTTGGGCTGGGTTCCTCCCTTTGGGCCTTCTTTCGGGCTCCTCTGCTGATTTGGCCGATCTCTTTGAGAAGAGATCGGGTAGTCCTGACCTGAAGAGGTCGGTCGACTCAGCCCGGGTCATACATCTCGACCCAGGGCATGAACAATACCCTAGTAGATTCTAGCTCGGGATATTAATACTTTTCGTTCATGGATGCATACTCGCGATATAACCAAATTCCAATGTACAAGCTGGATCAAGAAAAAATATCTTTCATCACGCCTAGAGCGAATTATTGCTATGTGGTTATGCCTTTTGGGTTAAAAATGCAGGAGCCATATATCAAAGGCTGATGAACAAGGTGTTTGCACCTCACCTTGGGAATCTAATAGAAGTATATGTAGACGACATGTTAGTAAAAACCAAGGATGAGGCCAACCTCTTGACCGACCTCTCGCAAGTCTTCAACACCATAAGGACACACGGGATGAGATTGAATCCCACAAAGTGCACCTTCGCGGTGGAGGCTAGAAAATTTTTGGAGTTTATGCTAACACAAAGGGGGATTGAAGCCAACCCCGATAAGTGTAGAGCTGTCCTAGAAATGAAAAGCCCGACTTGTTTAAGAGATGTCCAACAGCTAAATGGCCGACTTGCTGCTCTCTCCAGGTTCTTGGCAGGATCAGCATTAAGATCTCTACCACTTTTCTCTCTACTAAGAAAAGGATGACAGTTCGAATGGACTCCATAATGCAAAGAAGCTTTCCAGGAGTTCAAAAGGTTTTTAAGCCAACCTCCCATTCTGACCCAACCTAAAGTCGGGGAAGAACTTATCCTGTATTTGTCTGTAGCTGACAAAGCTGTAGCATCAGCTCTAATACGTGAAGACGAGGTCGGACAACATCCAGTATATTTCACCAGCAAGGTTCTACAAGGCCCTAAGTTAAGGCACTAAAAACTCAAGAAGTTTGCGTATGCCTTAATAGTGGCGTCTCAAAGGCTACGGCCTTATTTTCAAGTTCACACAATAAGAGTTCGAACGAACCAGCCCATGAAGCAAATTCTTCAAAAAACAGACATTGCGGGCAGAATGGTTCAATGGGCTATAGAGCTATCCGAGTTCGACCTCAAGTATAAAACTCGGACAGCAATTAAATCCCAATGCCTCAACGACTTCGTAACAGAATATCCAGGAGATCAAGAGGAAGCCTCCACAGCATGGGAGCTATACGTGGATGGCTCTTCCAACAAGGTCGAAAGCGGTGCAAGTATAATACTTGTCAACAAAGAGGGAACTCAAATCGAAGTCTCCCTCAAATTTGAATTCCCGGCTTCTAACAATCAAGCAGAATATGAAGCCTTGATTGCCGGGTTGAAGCTAGCAGAAGAAGTCGGTGCCGCACAAAGTAGTGGTCTTCAGCGACTCTCAGGTAGTGACCTCCCAGATCAATGGAGAGTATCAAGATAAAGACCCTAATATGAAGAGGTACTTAGACAAAACCTTGGAATATCTTAGGCGGTTCTCAGAGACCGAGGTTAAACACATAACTCGGAATCTCAATAGCAAAGCAGACGCCCTCTCCAAGTTAGCAAGCACCAAGCCAGGAGGAAATAATAGAAGCCTGATCCAGCAAACTGATAGAAAGAATTATTGTCGATTTAGAATTTCTCTTAAGAGAAATCGAACTTCGTTGTAAGCATAGCTCCAAACCAACTAATAACTCTCAATCAAATTTAAATTGTTTTGGTTGTCACAAGTACAAACCCCAATGAAAATTAACTGAAGTATTTAAACATCGGGTCGTCTCACAAGGAATTGCAATGAAGTGATCAATTATTGGCTATGAAGATGCAAGGGAAGTTTGATTTGGTAAAAGGGCAAGAAAATAAAAGACAAGAAAGGTAAAGCAAACAACTAAAGAAAGCAATTAATAAAGAGAGATATTCATGGCAAGGATTGAGAACCTAGGCTTTCTATCCTAGTCATTAATCATAACAATAATTAACGAGAATTTATCTTATTTCATCAACCCCAACAATAGAAGAAGGTGTAAATTTATCTTCCATGAGGGAAAGTCAAATAAGACTAGTTAATCTCAATCCAAAAGTCCTAATCAACTCACTAATTAAATTAGCAAGAGATTAGGGTTAATGTAAATAATATTAACTAACAACTCTAGGTCACCAATCTAAATTGGGTATTAATGACTCAAGATTGCCTAATTCCTCTTTCCAAGCTAAGAATGCTCAAAAAGCTACTCTAACATCCAACCAAGCATTTTGTCAAACACTTGGAAGGCATAAAAGGGAAACATCATAAATTGCAAGGAAAGATAAATTCTACAACTACCAATTGCAAGGAATTAACAATAACTACTTAAATCAACAATAAAAGAACATCAAACATCAATTGCATTAAAAGAAAACCAAATTCAACATGAGCATTCATAAACATAAAGGCGATATAAAAGGAAAATTAACACTACCAACTATGAGAATTAAGATGTAGGAACAAGAAATTACAAGGAAAACTAAAGGAAAACAAGAATTGAACTCTAGATCTAAGATGCAAAGTACCGTAGAAACCCTAATTCTAGAGAGAAGAGGAACCTTCTCTCTCTAGAAACTAAAATACATGATGCTAAGCTACAACTAATTGCTCCCCCCTTTGCCCAAGCTTGAATTCTGCATGAAATACCCTCAGAAATGAGTTGGATTTAGGCCTGAGAAGCTCAGAAATCGCCCCCAGCGAATTTACTTTAATGAGGTCACGTGATCAGCGTCACGCGTGCGCATGGGTGATGCGTGCGCGTCGCTAGCCCAAATTCCTCCTCAGGCGTAGGCGTAAATGATGCGTGCGCGTGGCCCTCAATACTCCAAATGCTCATTTCTTCATGAATTCTCCACTTTGCATGCTTTTCTCTTCACTTCTTCCATCCAATACTTGCCTTATGAACTTGAAATCACTCAACAAACATATCAAGGCATCGAATGGAATTAAAGTAAATTAAATTTAGCTGTTTTAAGGCCCAAAAAGCATGTTTTTTACACTTAAGCACAAATTAAGGGAGAATTATAAAACCATGCTATTTCATTGAATAAATGTGAGAAAAGATGATAAAATCTCCTAAATTAAGCACAAGATAAACCACAAAATTGGGGTTTATCAAATCTCCCCACACTTAAACTAAGCATGTCCTCATGCTAAACCCAAGAAAGAAACAAAAGGTATCAACGTTTATTCAATACAAACTATCCAAATGCAACTATCTAAATGAATCAAGTACTTGGTCAAAATAAATCCATTCCCAAGAAAGCATGTATAAACATGAGGGCTAAAGGTATCTCAATGAGATCAAATCCACAATTGAATTGAGTTATTAGAATGATTTTATAAACTTTCAAGAAAAGATGATCATGGGTGGAAACATGTAATTGAGCAATCGAACCCTCACCGGATGTGTATCCGCTCTAGTCACTCAAGTGTATAGGGTTAATTCACTCAATTCTCCCATAATCATGCTTTCCAAGATTTGTTTTTCATCTAACAATCAACAATTATTTCATGCATGTATACAAATATCATGAAAACTTTCTTATAGGTTGTAATGGGGCTAGGGTCGAGGTAGGATGCATATGGCTAAGTGGACTAGAATTTTGAATATTTGATCAACTTAAACTTTCCATCTAACCTATATAACAACCTATATAATTCAAAGCTAACCTAACTACCCATTCTTCACTTTTCCACACACTCATGCATTCTCTTTTTTTATCACCACACATATGCATTGATTTTCATTGAATCTTACTTTGGGGCATTTTGTCCCATTCTTATTGCTTTTCTTTTTTTTCTTTCTTTTTCTTTTCTATATTTTTTTTCTTTTTATGTATATATTTTTTTCTACATTTTTCTTTTTGATGAATTATATACAAAGATACCAATGTATATGGTTTTACATATTTAATGAATGAGTATGTACCGAATTCCCAACATTTTTAACAAAAATACAAAAATACTCTTTTATCCCAACCAATGTTCCCAACTCTCCCAAACTTGAATGATAAGCACTCTCACTAGCCTAAGCTAATCAAAGATCCAAACAAGGGACATTTATTATTTTTCACTTAGGGCTTGTAATGTGCTAAAATTAAGAACAAATGGGTTCAGCATATGCTCAAAGTTGGCTAACAATGGAAGATAAAAGGAAGGCTATTTTGGTAAGTAAGCTAATTGAAACAATGGCCTTAATCATATAAGTGTATTCATACACAAAATAATGGACATAAAGAATCAAACAAATCAAAGATTACAATCATAGAAAGAGAATAATGCACACAAGAATGAAAATAAGTGGTTATATGATGTAACCACACAATTAGGCTCAAATCTCACATGCTTGTGTTCTTAGCTCAAAACATGTTCCACAATATATACTTCAAGCAAGTTCTAAAAAAAATTTCAATCAATCAATTAGGGTGCCCTATAGATAAATTTCTTGAAAATTTCATTGTTTTTACTAGGCTTATTATATATAGATGCAAAACAAGAAAATACAACTAAAATTCCTAAAAGACCTAAAAATGAAATGCAAAAATGTTGGGATTAGAAACTTGTCACCCAAAAACACCGACTGGTCGGACGACCTCCCCACACTTAAAATTTTGCACCATCCTCGGTGCATTCAAGAATGAGCAAGGGGGTACGGCGACTCTCCGGATGCCACCTTCAGTTGGTGGGTCAACCGGTGTTGTGCGTTCTTCCTCCTGCTTCCATTTTTGCTTATGGTACATCGGTCATGAAAAGTAGAAAATAACACCGTAAGATGAGAAAATACAAAAGCAAGGAAGCGTAAATTATTGGAATGAGGTGAATCACTAGAATGGAGTGAGTGAATTTGTGTGATATTGATGAAAAATCGGTGTGTGAGTTTTAAGTTGCATGCGGTTTAGAACACACACCCTAGCATAGAAAGTTATGTCACAATTACACAAAAGAAAGTATACACTTCACTCATTCTAGTGTGCTTGAAATACTTCAAAAAACTTGTAGGTTAAGATACAAACAAATAGTGAAGAAGCATACAAACATTCAAGCAATAATCAAGCAATTGTGAATTGGATAATGAATGGACATTGATTGATGTGCAAGGAAACTTAGTGAACCAAATGAACTATAGAGCTCACACATCAAACAATGACACATGTTGAAGTTGTTGCAACACCTAAGTGACATAGAGGTGGAATACATAGGTGCTATGGAACTTAGGAAAAGAAATATAAGAGTTAAAATCAATCACATATCAAGCATGGTCCACAAAGCTTAACAAAGTTCAAAAATATGTCACTAGGGAAGCTTTCGATCCAATTTCACAATTCCAAAATTTCAATGCATGAAATAGGTGATGTTAAATAAGGGTTAATTATAAACAAGCATCACCTAACAAAAAAATGCATTGATAATATACAATTTGTCATATCATAGATAATGAAATCAAATCACATGATGACTAGCTACAAAATGCAATTCGAAGGATATAGAGAGCTTGAAGGCAATGTCACATATACTTGGTATTCAAAAAGGTTAAGCATGAAAAATTCAAAACCAAATGGCAAAATATAACCTCAACAAAGAAATCCAACAATGAATACAAAAGCAGTTATGCTAAAATAGCGTCCAATTAATATCAAGCAGCAATAAACAGTAAACAAGATTAGCAATCCAACACTTATAATAAAAACAAAAAAAATTTAAACAAAAATTAAACTAACTAAACAACTAACTAACTCACTAACTAAAAGAAATGGTGTTATATGGTGCTTGGTAGTGTTGGGTGATGGTTGAAGGGTGGAAAGAAAAGAAGAGAAGAGAGAAGAAGGAAAGAAATGGAAAGAAGAGAATAAAAGAAGATGGGTGATGCAGGGCAACCCACGCGTACACGTGGGGTGACGCGTAAGCGTGAATTGGTGAAATGGGTTTGATGCGTACGCGTGAGTCACGCGTACGCGTGATGGGTTATTCAGTGAGGCGACGCATACGTGTGGGGCACATGTACGCGTGGGTGGATTTTGTGCTAAACGCACAATTCCAGCCCAAAACTCGCACAACTCTCTGAAAATTATATGGGGGTGAAAATTTTGGGTCCACGCGTACACGTGGGCGGGGCGTATGCGTGGATTGTCAAAAAACTTGGTGTCACGCGTACGCGTGGTATGGTACTCTGTTTTTCAAAAATTTTCCAAGTTCTTGCACCAAACCAAGCATTTCAAACCTCCAAACAGCTACCAAAACACTATAAAACCTTATTTAACATACCAGACTCCTAAATAAACACAACAAACTAAACTAAACATAAAATTAAACCTATTTTACCAATATTTACAAAAAAGAAAATGAAAAGATGTTACCATAGTAGGGTGTCTCCCACCTAACACTTTTATTTATTGTCCTTAAGTTGGACTTATGGGGAGCTCTTCATCAAGGTGACTTGTGCTTGAATGCATCCTTAAACATCCACCAATGCTTGGACTTCCAATAAGCTCCATCATTCAAAATTGATATCTCCAAGCTTTGATGGAGTTCTTCACAAACCATGGGCTCCCAAAATTGATCTTCCTCTTGTAATCCGGGATCCCACACTTTGTTTTCACACCCGTCTTCAAGTTGATCACGTTGAGTCCCTCTGGGTGGTAGAGAAGGCGAATTCTCATGAAGGCACCAAACTACCCTCCTAGACCCATTCATTTGAGCATCACACCAATCCATGCTCCTCAATTTTGAGCTTCCCACCATAATGAGCCTAGACTTACACCACCAACCACTAAATATTCTCCTTTTACGCTTAATTCCACAAAGCGCCCTAAGTTGGCCATCCGTTTCAAGCAAGCCAAATTCAAGTGGGATAATAAAGCTAAGAGTTAGAAGTTTTACCCACTCAAATGAAGAATTAGATGGCAACTTAGGTGGAGGAGTTCCCAACGGTCTTGACAAAGCGCGCTCCACTCCCTTCCATCCTCTTCTTGAGGCTTCTACCACTTGGCAAGGTTCTTCAAGCTCTACTTCTTGCCAAACTTCCTCAAATTCACATTCTTCTTCACCAATGTCCTCTAGCTCTTCTCCATCACTCAAGTCATAAATAGGAGGTTTAGTGAAATCTATCTCTTCATCAATTCCAAGTCCAATGGGGAAGGATTCCTCAATCTCAAAAGGATCATATGTTGATGAGGAATCATCATAGATAGGGGAGCTTGGTGCTTGTCAAACCTTCTTCTTGGTAGCTTTCTTCCAATTCTGTCTCATCTTCATTGCTCACCAAGTGTATGGAAGGTTGTGTATCTTCTTTTTTTATCTCAATGTCAAGCCAAATGGGAGAGGATTCAATTGTACATAAGAATTCATCCATGATTGAATCCATCTCTTGATCAACCTCTTCAAAGTTTTCCACTATGATATGCCTTGGAGGTTGTACACCAAGGTTGCAAAAACCGAACCGGTCAATAAACCGGTAGGGTGACC
>NC_029794.2:121850083-121881122 GCF_000816755.2 Arachis ipaensis
AAATTACATTTAACAAAATAAATCTTCAAATTACATTTAACAAAATAAATCTTCAAATTACATTTAACAAAATAAAAGTATAAATTACATTTAACAAAATAAATCTTCAGCCATAAAAAATATTCTTTCAAATTTTTTAGATATTCTTATGAAGTACATTATCTCAAAAAAAAAAAATTCCTGTAGTTATTGCCTTATTGGCATCAATGTTTAGTCCATGCCAACATTGTTCCAAGCAGGTACTTCATGGCTGCAAAACCACCACAGCTCCAATCTCAGTTGACAACAAAACCATCACAGCTATATTTCAATACAAAAGCATCTCAAACACTGATTCCTTCTCTTCTTCAACTTCAACATGCAAACAATAACCTCAGATCCTCAGCAAACAATAGCATCAGCAACAAAATCATGAATAAATAACAAATAAATCAGAAACAACAAATAACAAATAAATCAAAATAACCTTAGAAAATCAAAATAAATGAAAATCATGAATCCAGCAAACAAATAAATCAGAAAATCATGAACAGAAAATAAAAAATAACACATAAATCCATTCCAGCGAACAATAAACCAGCAAGCAGAGGAGGAAGGCGAAACTGCGAACAGAGGAGGCGAGGCTTACCGACGGCGAGGAGGAAGGCGAGCAACGGTGACAACAGAGGAAGCGACATCGGCGAACACAGAGAAGGCGAGCTCGACGATGACAAGGACGCGATGGGGGATGGGAAACAGAATCAGGGAGTGTTAGAGACTGAGACTTGAGACCTGAGAGGGTTGAAGGCTTGAATCAGAGAAGAAGAAACTTGAGAATTAAGAACTGAGATCTGAGACCTGAGAGGGTTGAAGCAGAGACTAAGACATGAGACTCGGCGACGGCGAGGAGTAGCGAAGCGGCGCGACCCACGGCGAGGAGCAGCGAAGCGGCGCGACTCACGGCGACAAAGCGAGCTCGGACAGAGAGGGCGACAAGTAGAGAAGGGGTCGGCGATGAGTTTAAGCTCTGAAATGGGATGGTGGGTGGTGGCTATTGGAATTTGAAGAGATGAGAGGATTGTGGGTAGGACTAGGGTTTTCATGGTGGGTATGAGTGAGACTGTGAGAGAGAGAGACAAAAAGGGGGGGGGTGGGGTGGGGATTGGGGCCTTTTTGGCCTTTCGTTCTTCTTTTTTTTTTTCACCTTCAAAACGATGTCGTTCAATAGTTTAGTTTTCAAACAAAAAACCGCTAAAAAACCGGACGGTTCTTCCGGTTAACCACCGGTTCGACCGATTTTTTCACCGGTTTTTTGCCAAGCGGTTTATGACCTTACCCGGACCGGTTAGGTGACCGGTTTTTGGTTTTTCCGGTTGAACTAGCCGGTTCGGTTCGGTTTTCAGAACCATGCTCCTCAACATCAATATCAAGCTTCTTGGAAGAAGGTTCTTCAACTTGAGATTCCTTCTTGCACTCAATATCTCCTAAATCTTCAACCACTACTTCCTCTTGTTCAATAATCTCTACCTATTCCTCTTGTTGCACTCCTTGCTTTAACTCATCTTCTTCACATTGAAGCTCCAAAATCTCCTTCTTATTGCGCTCCTCAACTAATCCCCTACATCTAGCAATAAAGGTGTCTTGGATATTTGAGCACAATGGTTCCAATTGGTTCATCATTTCGGCTAAGTTAGCCACGACTTCCCCTTGCTTTTGGAAACGAGCTAGAAGCTCTTGTAGTTCTTGCCTTAGGGGTTGGAGAGATTGGTCCATTGAAGGTGGTGGTGGAAGAGAGGGTTTATTATTTGAGGGAAATGAATTATAGTTGGAAGGTGGTTCATATTGGTGAAAATCTTGAGGTGGTGTATAAGGAATTTATGGTTCATGGGAGTATTGGTATTGGGAATGTGGTAGTCCTAGGTATGGTTCATATGGTAGTTGGTATGATGGATATGGGTTAGGATCATATGGAGGTGAATGGTGGTATGAGGCTTGTGAACTAATAAGAAACAAAGAAAGCAAAGTCCTACAACTAGCGAAAACTAACAAAGAAGCAAAAGGCAAACATATTCACAATATTCACATATATACAATAGCCAATAACATAACACCATTGTAATTCCCCGGCAATGGCGCCATAAATTTGATAGAGCAAAACCGTCGGCTAAGAATTTCTTCTCGGTTAGAGGAAATAACTTCGTTGCAAGTATAGTTCCCAACCGACAAGCAATGCTCAATCAAAGTTTAAATTGGTCTGGTTGTCACAAGTACAAACCCCAATGAAAATTAACCGAAGTATTTAAACCTCGGGTCGTCTCATAAGGAATTGCAATGAAGTGATCAATTATTGGCTATGAAGATGCAACGGGGGATTTGATTTGGTAAAAGAGCAAGAAAATAAAAGACAAGAAAGGTAAAGCAAACAACTAAAGAAAGCAATTAATAAAGAGAGACATTCATGGCAAGGATTGAGAACTTAGGCTTTTAATACTAGTCACTAATCATAACAATAATCAATGAGAATTTATCTTATTTTGTCAATCCCAACAATGGAAGAAGGTGTAAAGTTATCTTCCATGAGAAAAAGTCAAATAAGACTAGTTAATCTCAATCCAAAAGTCCTAATCAACTCACTAATTGAATTAGCAAGAGATTAGGGTCAATGACAATAATATTAACTAACAACTCTAGGTCACCAATCTAAATTGGGTATTAATGACTCAATATTGCCTAATTTCTCTTTCCAAGCCAAGAATGCTCAAAAAGCTACTCTAACATCCAACCAAGCATTTTGTCAAACACTTAGAAGGCATAAAAGGAAAACATCATAAATTGCAAGGAAAGATAAATTCTACAACTACCAATTGCAAGGAATTAACAATAACTACTCAAATCAACAATAAAAGAACATCAAACGTCAATTGCATTAAAAGGAAACCAAATTCAACATGAGCATTCATAAACATAAAGGCGATATAAAAGGAAAATTAACACTACCAACTAAGAGAATTAAGATGTAGGAACAAGAAATTACAAGGAAAACTAAAGAAAAACAAGAATTGAACTCTAGATCTAAGATGCAAAGTACCCTAGGAACCCTAATTCTAGAGAGAAGAGGGAGCTTCTCTCTCTAGAAACTAAACTACATGATGCTAAGCTACAACTAATTGCTCCCCCCACCCTTTGCCCAAGCTTGAATTCTGCATGAAATACCCTCAGAAATGAGTTAGATTTGGGCCTGTGAAGCTCAGAAATCACCCCCAGTGAATTCACTTTAATGAGGTCACGTGATCAGCGTCACGCGTGCACGTGGGTAACGCGTGCGCGTCGCTGGCCAAAATTCCTCCTCACGCATACGCGTGGATGACGCGTGTGCGTGGCCTGCAAATCTTCAACTCACGCGTACGCGTAAATGACACATGCGCGTGGCCCTCAATTCTCCAAATACTCATTTCTTCATGAATTCTCCACTTTGCATGCTTTTCTCTTCACTTCTTCCATCCAATACTTGCCTTATGAACCTGAAATCACTCAACAAACATATCACGGCATAAAATGGAATTAAAGTGAATTAAATTTAGCTATTTTAAGGCCTAAAAAGCATATTTTTACACTTAAGCACAAATTAAGGGAGAATTACAAAACCATGCTATTTCATTGAATAAATGTGAGAAAATGTGATAAAATCCCCTAAATTAAGCACAAGATAAACCACAAAATTAGGGTTTATCAGAAACTCTCCAAGAACCCTCTGTCACAAAAATAGAGGCTAAACAGGATGTCCTAAAGGTATCTGGTGCATGAAATCACAATCACACTTTTGCAATTCCACACAACTAACCAGCAAGTGCACTGGGTCGTCCAAGTAATACCTTACGTGAGTAAGGGTCGATCCCACGGAGATTGTCGGCTTGAAGCAAGCTATGGTTATTTTGTGATTCTTAGTCAGGAAATCAATGATAAGAGTGATTATATTTATGAAGAGTAAATAGCATAAATTAAATAATACTTGTTATGCAGTAATGGAGAACAGATTGAGGATTTGGAGATGCTCTGTCTTCCGAATCTCTGCTTTCCTACTGTCTTCTTCTTCACGCACGCAAGGCTCTTTCCATGGCAAGCTGTATGTTGGTGGATTACTGTTGTCAATGGCTACCATCCGTCCTCTCAGTGAAAATGGTCCAAATGCGTTGTCACCGCACGGCTAATCATCTGTCGGTTCTACTCACTCATGTTGGAATAGGATCCATTGATCCTTTTGCGTCTGTCACTACGCCCAGCACTCGTGAGTTTAAAGCTCGTCACAGTCATCCCATCCCAGATCCTACTCAGAATACCACAGACAAGGTTTAGACTTTCCAGATCTCAGGAATGGCCGCCAATAATCCTAGCCTATACCACGAAGACTCTGATCATGAACCAAGAGGCTAAGAGATACACACTCAATCTAAGGTAGAACGGAAGTGGTTGTCAGGCACGCGTTCATAGGTTGAGAATGGTGATGAGTGTCATAGATCATCACATTCATCACGGTTAAGTACAAGTGAGTATCTTAGAACAGAAACAAGCGTGATTGAATAGAAAACAGAAGTAATTGCATTAATTCATCGAGACACAGCAGAGCTCCTCACCCCAACCATGGGGTTTAGAGACTCATGCCGTAGAAGATACAAACTTTAGATGTGAAATGTCATGAGGTACAAAATAAATCTCTAAAAGTTGTTTAAATACTAAACTAGTAACCTAGGTTTACAGAAAATTAGTAAACTATGATAGATAGTGCAGAAATCTACTTCCGAGGCCCACTTGGTGTGTGCTGGGGCTGAGACTTGAGCTTTACACGTGCCTAGGCTGTTTCTAGAGTTAAACACCAGGTTGTAACCTGTTTTTGGCGTTTAACTCCAACTTGTAACCTGTTTCTGGCGTTTAACGCCAGAATGGAACATGGAACCGGCGTTAAACGCCAGTTTACGTCGTTTATCTTTGAGCAAAGTATGGACTATTATATATTGCTGGAAAGCCCTAGATGTCTACTTTCCAATGCAGCTAAGAGCATGCCAATTGGGTTTCTGTAGTTCCAGAAAATCCATTTCAAGTGCAGGGAGGTCAGAATCCAACAGCATCTGCAGTCCTTTTTCAGCCTCTGAATCAGATTTTTGCTCAGGTCCCTCAATTTTAGCCAGAAAATACCTGAAATCACAGAAAAACACACAAACTCATAGTAAAGTCTAGAAATGTGAATTTTGAATAAAACTAATAAAAATATACTAAAAAGTAATTAAAACACACTGAAAACTACCTAAAAACAATACCAAAAAGCATATAAATTATCCGCTCATCACAACACCAAACTTAAATTGTTGCTTGTCCCCAAGCAACTGAAAATCAAATAGGATAAAAAGAAGAGAATATACTATAAATTCTAAAATATCAATGAAACTTAGTTCCAATTAAATGAGCGGGACTAGTAGCTTTTTGCCTCTGAACAGTTTTGGCATCTCACTTTATCCTTTGAAGCTCAGAATGACTGGCATCTATAGGAACTCAGAATTTAGATAGTGTTATTTATTCTCCTAGTTCAGTATGTTGATTCTTGAACACAGTTACTTTATGAGTCTTAGCCGTGGCGCTAAGCACTTTGTTTTCCAGTATTACCACCGGATACTTAAATGCCACAGACACATAACTGGGTGAACCTTTTCAGATTGTGACTCAGATTTGCTAAAGTCCCCAATTAGAGGTGTCCAGAGTTCTTAAGCACACTCTTTTTGCTTTGGACCTCGACTTTAACCGCTCAGTCTCAAGCTTTTCACTTGACACCTTCACGCCATAAGCACATGGTTAGGGACAGCTTGGTTTAGCCGCTTAGGCCATGATTTTATTCCTTCGGGCCCTCCTATCCATTAATGCTCAAAGCCTTGGATCCTTTTTTACCCTTGCCTTTTGGTTTAAGGGGTTATTGGCTTTTTGCTCTTGCCTTTTGGTTTAAAGAGCTATTGGCTTTTTCTGCTTGCTTTTTCTTTCTCTTTCTCTCTTTTTTTTCTTTTTTTTTCGCCCCCTTTTTTTTTCGTAAGCTTTGTTATTCACTACTTTTTCTTGCTTCAAGCATCAATTTTATGATTTTTCAGATTATTAGATAACATTTCTCCTTTTTCATCATTCTTTCAAGAGCCAGCAAATTTAACATTCATAAACAACAAATTCAAAAATATGCACTATTCAAGCATTCATTCAGAAAACAAAAAGTATTGTCACCACATCAATATGATTAAACTAATTTCAAGGATGAATTCAAAATCATGTACTTCTTGTTCTTTTGTGATTAAAATATTTTTCATTTAAGAAGGGTGATGGATTCATAGGACATTCATAGCTTTAAGGCATAGATACTAGACACTAATGATCATGTAATAAAGACACAAACATAAATAAGCATAAAGCATAGAAAACAAAAACAGAAAAATAATTAGTCAAGGAGATTAAGGAACGGGTCCACCTTAGTGAAGGTGGCGTCTTCTTCCTCTTGAAGAACCAATGGTGCTCTTGAGCTCCTCTATGTCTCTTCCTTGCCTTTGTTGCTCCTCCCTCATAGCTCTTTGATCTTCTCTAATTTCATGGAGGAGGATGGAATGCTCTTGGTGCTCCACCCTTAGTTGTCCCATGTTGGAACTTAATTCTCCTAGGGAGGTGTAGTTTTGTGGAGGAAAGTGCAGCCCTTGAGGCATTAGTGGTTATGGAAAAACAAAAAAGCAATATTTTTTTTCACACCAAACTTAAAATATTTGCTCGTCCTCGAGCAAAAGAAGGAGGAAAGGAGGAGAAGGAGGTGTGTGGTGGGTTCGGCCAAGGGTGGGGGAAGTGTGTATGAAAAGGTGTGGCAGGTGGGGATCCTGTGGGGTCTATAGATCCTGAGGGGTCAAGGACTTATCATCCCTGCTCCATTGAGGCGTGCAAAAATGCCCTTAGTGTGCAATCCTGGCGTTTAACGCCAGACTGCTGCTTGTTTCTGGCGTTAAACGCCAGCTTTTCTCCCTTTCTTGGCGTTAAACGCCAACTTGATGCTCTGTTCTGGCGTTAAACGCTATTCTGGTGCTTGTTTCTGGCGTTTAATGCCAGCTTGATGCTTCTTTCTGGCGTTAAACGCCAGTCTGATGCTTCTTACTGGCATTTAAACGCCAGTAAGCTCTTCCTCCAGGGTGAGCTGTTTTTAATGCTGTTTTTTATTTTGCTTTGATTTTTGTGACTCCACATGATCATCATCCTAAAGAAACCATAAAATAAAAATAGAAAACAGAAAATTAACATAGATAAGTAAAAATTGGGTTGCCTCCCAATAAGCGCTTCTTTATTGTCTTTAGCTGGACCTTACTGAGCTTTTAATCTAGTCTCAGCTTTGAGCATTCTTGCTCAACATTGCCTTCAAGATAATGCTTGACTCTCTGTCCATTAACAATGAACTTCTTATTAGAATCAATGTCTTGAAGCTCCACATAGCCATATAGTGACACACTTGTAATCACATATGGTCCCCTCCACCGGGATTTTAGTTTCCCGGAGAATAATCTGAGCCTAGAGTTAAATAGCAGAACCTTCTGTCCTGGTTCAAAGACTCTAGATGACAGCTTTTTGTCATGCCACCTTTTTTTCTTTCTCTTTGTAAAGCTTGGCATTTTCGAAAGCAGTGAGTCTGAATTCCTCTAGCTCATTCAGCTGGAGCAATCTTTTTTCTCCAGCTAATTTGGCATCAAAGTTTAGGAACCTGGTTGCCCAGTAGGCCTTATGCTCCAGTTCCACGGGTAGATGACAGGCCTTACCATACACAAGCTGGTATGGAGAGGTCCCTGTAGAAGTCTTGAATACTGTTCTGTATGCCCACAGAGCATCATCCAAGCTTCTTGCCCAATCCTTTCTACGGGTACTTACAGTCCATTCCAGGATTCTTTTAAGTTCTCTATTAGAGACTTCAGCTTGCCCATTTGTCTGTGGATGATATGGAGTTGCCACCTTGTGGCTAATTCCATATCGGACCATAGCAGAGTAAAGCTGTTTGTTGCAGAAGTGAGTGCCCCCATCACTGATTAGTGCTCTAGGGACACCAAACTTGCTGAAGATATATTTCTGGAGGAACTTCAGCACTGTCTTAGTATCATTGGTGGGTGTTGCAATGGTCTCTACCCATTTGGATACATAGTCGACTGCCACCAGAATATAAGTGTTTGAGTATGATGGTGGGAAAGGCCCCATGAAGTTAATACCCCATACGTCAAACAACTCAAACTCTAAGATCCCTTGCTGAGGCATGGCGTAACTATGAGGCAGATTACCAGCTCTCTGGCAGCTGTCACAATTACGCACAAACTCTCGGGAGTCTTTATAGAGAGTGGGCCAGTAGAAGCCACATTGAAGAACTTTTGTGGCTATTCGTTCACCTCCGAAATGTCCTCCATATTGTGATCCATGACAATGCCATAGGATCTTCTGTGCTTTTTCTCTAGGCACACACCTACAGATTATTCCGTCTGCACATCTCTTAAAGAGATGTGGTTCATCCCACAGGTAGTACTTTGCATCAGTAATTAATTTTTTTTCTTTTGTTGCCTGCTGTACTCCTTGGGTATGAATCTTGCAGCTTTATAGTTTGCAATGTCTGCAAACCATAGTGTTTCCTGAATGGCAAATAATTGCTCATCCGGAAAGGTTTCAGAGATCTCAATAGAGGGAAAGGACGCCCCTTCTACTGGTTCTATCCGGGACAGATGATCAGTCACTTGGTTCTCTGTCCCTTTTCTGTCTCTTATTTCTATATCAAACTCTTGCAGAAGCAACACCCATCTTATGAGCCTGGGTTTTAAATCCTACTTTGTGAGTAGATATTTAAGAGCAGCATGGTCAGTGTACACAATCACTTTTGATCCTACTAAGTATGATCTAAACTTGTCAATGGCATAAACCACTGCAAGCAATTCTTTTTCTGTGGTTGTGTAATTTTTCTGGGCATCATTTAAAACACGGCTAGCATAATAAATGACATGCAGAAGCTTGTTATGCCTCTGTCCCAGTACTGCACCAATGGCATGGTAACTGGCATCACACATTAGTTCGAATGGTAATGTCCAGTTTGGTGCAGAAATAACTGGTGCTATGACCAGCTTAGCTTTCAGAGTTTCAAACGCCTGCAGACACTCTGTATCAAACATAAATGGCGTGTCAGCAGCTAGCAGATTACTCAAAGGTTTTGCAATTTTTGAAAAATCCTTTATAAACCTCCTATAGAATCCTGCATGCCCCAGAAAGCTTCTGATTGCCTTAACATTGGCAGGTGGTGGTAATTTTTCAATTACTTCCACTTTAGCTTGATCCACTTCTATTCCCTTATTTGAAATTTTATGCCCAAGCACAATTCCTTTAGTCACCATAAAGTGACATTTTTCCCAGTTTAAAACTAGGTTGGTCTCTTGGCATCTTTTCAGAACAAGTGCTAAATGGTCAAGGCAGGAGCTGAATGAGTCTCCAAATACTGAAAAGTCATCCATGAAGACTTCCAGAAATTTCTCTACCATATCAGAGAAGATAGAGAGCATGCACCTCTGAAAGGTTGCAGGTGCATTGCACAGACCAAAAGGCATCTTTCTGTAGGCAAACACTCCAGAAGGACATGTGAATGCTGTTTTCTCTTGGTCCTGAGGATCTATTGCAATTTGGTTGTAACCTGAATAGCCATCCAAAAAGTAGTAGTATTCATGACCTGCTAGTCTCTCTAGCATCTGGTCTATGAATGGTAAAGGAAAGTAATCCTTCCTGGTGGCTGTATTGAGCCTTCTGTAGTCAATACACATACGCCACCCTGTAACTGTTCTTGTAGGAACCAGTATATTCTTTTTATTATGAACCACTGTCATGCCTCCTTTCTTGGGGACAACTTGGACAGGGCTCACCCAAGGGCTATCAGAAATGGGATAAATAATTCCAGCCTCCAGTAACTTGGTGACCTCTTTCTGCACCACCTCCTTCATGGCTGGATTTAGCCGCCTCTGTGGTTGAACCACTGGCTTAGCATCGTCCTCCAATAGGATCTTATGCATGTATCTTACTGAGCTGATGCCCTTAAGATCAGTTATGGACCACCCAAGGGCTGCCTTGTGTGTCCTTATCACTTGAAGTAGTGCTTTCTCTTCCTGTGGATTTAAAGCAGAGCTTATGATCACCGGAAAAGTGCCACCTTCTCCCAGAAATGCATATTTCAGGGATGATGGTAGTGGTTTGAGCTCGGGTTTAGGAGGTTTCTCCTCTTCCTGAGGAAATTTCAGAGGCTCTTTTATTTCCTCTGATTCCTCCAGATCAGGCTGGACATCTTTAAAGATATCTTCTAGCTCTGATTCGAGACTCTGAGCCATGTTGATCTCCTCTATCAGGGAGTCAATAATATCAACACGCATGCAGTTTTTTGATGTGTCTGGATGCTTCATTACCTCAACGGCATTTAGCTTGAACTCGTCCTCATTGACTCTTAAGGTCACCTCCCCTTTTTGGACATCAATGAGGGTTCGTCCAGTTGCTAGGAAGGGTCTTCCGAGAATGAGAGTTGCACTTTTGTGCTCCTCCATTTCCAGCACTACAAAGTCAGTGGGAAAGGCAAATGGCCCAACCTTGACAATCATGTCCTCAATTATGCCTGATGGATATTTAATGGTGCCATCAGCAAGTTGAAGACATATCCGGGTTGGTTTGACCTCTTCAGCCAAGCCGAGCTTTCTGATAGTAGATGCAGGGATTAGATTGATACTTGCCCCAAGGTCGCATAGGGCTTTCTTGGTACAAGTACCCTCTAATGTGCATGGTATCATGAAGCTTCTGAGATCCTTAAGCTTCTCTGGTAAGCTTGTTAGGATGACTGCACTGCACTCTTCAGTGAGAAAAACTTTTTCTGTTTCTCTCTAGTCCTTATTATGACTTAAGATCTCTTTCATGAACTTAGCATAAGAGGGTATTTTCTCAAGTGCCTCTGCAAACGGAATCTTTATTTCAAGAGTCCTGAGATAGTCTGCAAAGCGGGCAAATTGTTTATCCTATTCCGCTTGGCAGAGTTTCTGAGGATATGGCATTTTGGCTTTATATTCTTCAACCTTAGTTGCTGCAGGTTTATTTCCTATAGAGGCAGGTTGATAAGCCTTCTTGAGGGAGTTATTATCAGCACTTGCAGGTGTCTGATCCCTCACTGGCGTTTGAACGCCAGAACTAAACATGGATTGGGCGTTGAACGTCAGATTCCTACCCTTTTCTAGCGTTTGAACGCTAGAACTGGACATGGATTGGGCGTTTAACACCAGTTTTTCACCCTTTTCTGGCGTTTGAACGCCAAACTTATTCCTCTCTGGGCTCTTACTTGACTCAAAGGGATTTTGGGTAGCAGGTTGCTCATCCTCTGTCAAATGTTCTTTTCTTGGCTTTCTGCTGCTTTGAGTTAAGGTATTTAATATTTTTTCACTTCTTAATTGAACTGCTTGGCACTCCTCTGTTATCTGTTTTGATAACTGCTGTTTTGTCTAATTCAATTGTGATTCCATATCCTTGTTAGCATTTTTGGTTTCTTGTAGCATCTCCTTAACTTCTGCTAACTGCCTTGTTATAGAAGATAGTTGCTGATTGAGTTCAGCAACTTGTTCCTGAGGACTAAAGTCAGTTGATACTGCCTTAGCTTCTTCTTTCATGGAGGACTCATTACTTATGTACAGATGCTGAATCCTAGCAACTATATCAATAAGCTCTTGAGCCTCTTTAATAGTCTTTCTCAGGTGTATAGATCCACCAGCTGAGTGGTCTAGAGATATCTGAGCACTTTCTGTAAACCCATAGTAGAAGATGTCTAATTGCACCCACTCTGAAAACATTTCAGAGGGGCATTTCCTTAGCATCCCTCTGTACCTCTCCCAGGCATTATAAAGGGATTCATCATCCTCTTGTTTAAAGCCTTGGATGTCCAGCCTTAGCTGTGTCATCCTTTTTGGAGGGAAATATTGATTCAGGAATTTGTCTAATAACTGTTTCCATGTTCTTATGCTTGCTGTAGGTTAGTTATTTAACCACCTCTTAGCTTGATCTTTTACAGCAAACGGAAACAATAACAGCCTGTATACATCCTGATCTACCTCCTTGTCACGCACTGTGTCAGCAATTTGCAAGAACTGTGCCAGAAACTCAGTAGGTTCTTTCTGTGGAAGACCGGAATACTGGCAATTTTGCTGCACCATGACAATGAGTTGAGGATTTAGCTCAAAACTGCTTGCTTTGATAGGAGGTGCACATATACTACTCCCGTATGCAGCAGTAATTGGGTTAGCATATGGCCCCAGAGTCCTTCTGGACTATTCATTTCCACTTTTGTCCATGATGGAGAAAGGGAGATGATGTGGATTGTAAAATTTTTATTTTTATTTTTTTTTTTGGAAACTGAAAATAAAATAAAAATAAAAATAAAATAAAATAAGTGAAAATTCGAATATAAGTTCAAAAATTAAAAGGAAATTGAAAACTAAAATAATTAATTAATTAAAAAGATTTGAAAAATAAAGGGTAAGGATTTTCGAAAAATGAAGAGAGAGAAAGTGGTTAGGAAGTTTTGAAATTTAAATTTTAAATTTGAAAATCAAATTTTGAATTTTAAAGTTTTGAAATTTGAAATTTGAATTTTTGAAATTTAAAAATTTGAATTTTGAATTTTGAAAAAGTCAACAATATAAGATAAGGATTTGAAAAAGATTTAAATTTTGAAAAGATTTAATTTCTAAGTTTGAAAATTAAATTTCAAATTTTAAATTTTGAAATTTAAATTTTGAAATTTGAATTTTTTGAATTTGGGAATTTAATTTGAAGTTTGAAATTGGAATTTGAAATAAGATAAGATGAGATTTTGAAAAAGATATGATTTTTTTTTTGAAAAAGATTTGAATTTTGAAATTTTACAACTAAGATAAGATAAAATAAAAATTTTAAAATAAAATCTGAATTTTTAAAAGGAAAATTCGAAAAATCAATTAAAATAAAGGGAAAAGATATTTTTGAATTCAATGCGGAAAGAGAAAAACAATAAACTGACACCAAACTTAGAATTTTTAGATCAAAATAAAGAAAACGAGTAAGAAAACTTTGAATGTCAAGATGAACACCAAGAACACTTTGAAGATCAAGATGAACACCAAAAACAATTTTTGGAAATTTTTAAGAAAATAAAAACACAAAGAACACCAAACTTAAAATTTTTAGAAAACCAAAAATAAATTTTCGAAGGAATTGCAATGAAGTGATCAATTATTGGCTATGAAGATGCAATGGGAGGTTTGATTTGGTAAAAGGGCAAGAAAATAAAAGACAAGAAAGGTAAAGCAAACAACTAAAGAAAGCAATTAATAAAGAGAGACATTCATGGCAAGGATTGAGAACCTAGGCTTTCAATACTAGTCACTAATCATAACAATAATCAATGAGAATTTATCTTATTTTGTCAATCCCAACAATCGAAGAAGGTGTAAAGTTATCTTCCATGAGGAAAAGTCAAATAAGACTAGTTAATCTCAATCCAAAAGTCCTAATCAACTCACTAATTGAATTAGCAAGAGATTAGGGTCAATGACAATAACATTAACTAACAACTCTAGGTCACCAATCTAAATTGGGTATTAATGACTCAATATTGCCTAATTTCTCTTTCCAAGCCAAGAATGCTCAAAAAGCTACTCTAACATCCAACCAAGAATTTTGTCAAACACTTGGAAGGCATAAAAGGAAAACATCATAAATTGCAAGGAAAGATAAATTCTACAATTACCAATTGCAAGGAATTAACAATAACTACTCAAATCAACAATAAAAGAACATCAAACATCAATTGCATTAAAAGGA
This sequence comes from Arachis ipaensis, assembly GCF_000816755.2. NCBI lineage: Eukaryota > Viridiplantae > Streptophyta > Magnoliopsida > Fabales > Fabaceae > Arachis > Arachis ipaensis. The sequence continues at coordinate 121,863,959 of NC_029794.2, forward strand.
AACCAAATTCAACATGAGCATTCATAAACATAAAGGCGATATAAAAGGAAAATTAACACTACCAACTAAGAGAATTAAGATGTAGGAACAAGAAATTACAAGGAAAACTAAAGAAAAACAAGAATTGAACTCTAGATCTAAGATGCAAAGTACCCTAGGAACCCTAATTCTAGAGAGAAGATGGAGCTTCTCTCTCTCTAGAAACTAAACTACATGATGCTAAGCTACAACTAATTGCTCCCCCCTTTGCCCAAGCTTGAATTCTGCATGAAATACCCTCAGAAATTAGTTAGATTTGGGCCTGGAAAGCTCAGAAATCGCCCCCAGTGAATTCACTTTAATGAGGTCACGTGATCAGCGTCACGCGTGCGCGTGGGTAACGCGTGCGCGTCGCTGGCCAAAATTTCTCCTCAAGCATACGCGTAAATGACGCGTGCGCGTGGCCCTCAATTCTCCAAATGCTCATTTCTTCATGAATTCTCCACTTTGCATGCTTTTCTCTTCAATTCTTTCATCCAATACTTGCCTTATAAACCTAAAATCACTCAACAAACATATCACGGCATAGAATAGAATTAAAGTGAATTAAATTTAGCTATTTTAAGGCCTAAAAAGTATATTTTTACACTTAAGCACAAATTAAGGGAGAATTACAAAACCATGCTATTTCATTGAATAAATGTGAGAAAAGATGATAAAATCCCCTAAATTAAGAACAAGATAAACCACAAAATTGAGGTTTATCAGAAACTCTCCAAGAACCCTCTGTCACAAAAACAGAGGCTAAACAGGATGTCCTAATGGTATCTGGTGCACGAAATCACAATCACACTTTTGCAATTCCGCTACACTAACCAGCAAGTGCACTGGGTCGTCCAAGTAATACCTTACATGAGTAAGGGTCGATCCCACGGATATTGTCGACTTGAAGCAACCTATGGTTATTTTGTAATTCTTAGTCAGGAAATCAATGATAAGAGTGATTATATTTATGAAGAGTAAATAGCATAAATTAAATAATACTTGTTATACAGTAATGGAGAACAGATTGAGGATTTGGAGATGCTCTGTCTTCCGAATCTCTGCTTTCCTACTGTCTTCTTCTTCACGCACGCAAGGCTCTTTCCATGGCAAGCTATATGTTGGTGGATCACCGTTGTCAATGGCTACCATACGTCCTCTCAGTGGAAATGGTCCAAATGCGCTGTCATCGCACGGCTAATCATCTGTCGGTTCTACTCACTCATGTTGGAATAGGATCCATTGATCCTTTTGCGTCTGTCACTACGCCCAGCACTCGTGAGTTTAAAGCTCGTCCCAGTCATCCCATCCCAGATTCTACTCAGAATACCACAGACAAGGTTTAGACTTTCCGGATCTCAGGAATGGCCGCCAATAATCCTAGCCTATACCACGAAGACTCTGATCATGAACCAAGAGGCTAAGAGATACACACTCAATCTAAGGTAGAACGGAAGTGGTTTTCAGGCACGCGTTCATAGGTTGAGAATGGTGATGAGTTTCACAGATCATCACGTTCATCACGGTTAAGTACAATCGAGTATCTTAGAATAGAAACAAGCGTGATTGAATAGAAAACAGAAGTAATTGTATTAATTCATCGAGACACAGCAGAGCTCCTCACCCCAACCATGGGGTTTAGAGACTCATGCCGTAGAAGATACAAAATTTAGATGTGAAATGTCATAAGGTACAAAATAAATCTCTAAAAGTTGTTTAAATACTAAACTAGTAACCTAGGTTTACAGAAAATGAGTAAACTATGATAGAGAGTGCAGAAATCCACTTCCGGAGCCCATTTGGTGTGTGCTGGGGCTGAGACTTGAGCTTTACACGTGCCTAGGCTATTTCTGGAGTTAAACGCCAAGTTGTAACCTGTTTTGGGCGTTTAACTCCAACTTGTAACCTGTTTCTGGCGTTTAACGCCAGAATGGAACATGGAACTGGTGTTAAACGCCAGTTTACGTCGTTTATCTTTGAGCAAAGTATGAACTATTATATATTGATGGAAAGCCCTGGATGTCTATCTTCCAACGCAACTAAGAGCGCGCCAATTGGGTTTCTGTAACTCCAGAAAATCCATTTTGAGTGCAGGGAGGTCAGAATCCAACAGCATTTGCAGTCCTTTTTCAGCCTCTGAATCAGATTTTTGCTCAGGTCCCTCAATTTCAGCCAAAAAATACTTGAAATCACAGAAAAATACACAAACTCATAGTAAAGTCCAGAAATGTGAATTTTGAATAAAACTAATAAAAATATGCTAAAAAGTAATTAAAACACACTGAAAACTACCTAAAAATAATGCCAAAAAGTGTATAAATTATCCGCTCATCAGTATCCGGGTTGGACCTCGGTTGGATGACTCCCCTGATCGAATACATGAAATTCGAAATCCTACCTAAAGAAGAAAAAGAGGCCAAGAAAATTCGGAGGGAGGCACAAAACTACACTTTGGTGAAGAATATCCTCCATAAAAGAGGAATAGCAATGCCATTGTTGAAGTGCATTCCGACCTCAAAGACAATAGAAGTTTTAGAAGAGGTGCACAATGATATCTGCGAAAACTATCTCGGAGCAAGGTCTCTGGCTAGTAAAGTCATCCGAGCTGAGTTCTATTGGCCGACTCTGTAGAGGGATGCCACCGAGTTCGTAAAGAAGTGCCAACCATGCCAAATGTACGCCAACTTCCATGTCGCTCCCCCCGAGGAACTCATCAGCATAACTTCTCCATGGCCTTTTGCAAAATGGGGGTTAGACCTACTCGGACCCTTCTCCCATGCGCCTAGAGAAGTGAAGTACCTATTAGTGGGAGTGGACTACTTTACGAAATGGATCGAAGCAGAACCATTGGCCACTATCACATCTTAGAGAAGTCAGAAGTTCCTCTACAAGAATATCATTACAAGGCATAAAGTTTTCCACTCCATCACCACTGATAATGGTACCCAGTTCACTGACTCTACATTTAGAAACCTGGTAGCCAGCATGAAGATCAAGGATCAGTTCACCTCGGTTGAACACCCACAAGCAAATGGGCAAGTGGAGCCAACCAACAAAGTTATACTGGCCTGGTTAAAGAAAAAGTTGCAAGATGCAAAGGGAGCCTGGGCTGAAGAACTCCCTCAAGTATTATGGGCATATCGGACCACGCCTCAGTCCGCAACAGGAGAAACACCCTTCCGACTTACTTGTGGCATAGAAGCCATGATACTAGTTGAAATCAACGAGCAAAGTCCTAGGGTGGGCTTCTATGATGAAGTCAACAACATTCAAGCACACAAAGAAGAACTCGAATTACTCCCAGAAGTCCGAGAACAAGCCCAGATAAGAGAAGTAGCGCTGAAGCAAAGGATGACAAACAGATACAACAAGAAAGTCATTCGAAGAACCTTCACATCAGACGACTTGGTCCTGATTAGAAACGACATCGGCGTTAACAAGTCGGGTGAAGGAAAGCTCGCTGCTAATTGGAAAGGGCCATATAAGATAAGTGAGGTCCTAGAAAAGGGATATTACAAAGTATCCGATTTGAGTGGTGCCGAGCTCCCAAAGTCGTGGCATGCTTACAACATGAGGAAGTATTATAGTTAGAAGCGAACTACACTCCCTGATGTACTCTTTTTCCTGACTTTACGGTTTTTTCCCAAAAAAGGATTTTTCTAAAGGGGGTTTTAACGAGGCATCAAAGTGGAGGCTAAGGGTCAATAAGTCTTAAGATTCCCTTAGTAGCAAAAGTTACCTTCATCAATAAATAAATATTTTTATTTTATCTCTTTATAATTCTATTACTGTTATCATTATTCTATGAAACGCACCGATTTAAGCTCGAAAAAACATGAAAATCCCATGACCGTCCTACGTGGTCGGCAGGATGAAACGACGAGGTACAAGTCGGTGCAAAGAGGTTACAAAGACGACCATGATAACTCGGGATCTCAACCACTTGAACGACTAACTAGTCAGAAATCCCGAGAAAATCAAAATGTATCGCAAGAATAACCTAAGTTACGGAAACAATTCAATAATCAAAAATTGAATACGAAATGAATACAAAAGAGATAATAAAAATCCTACCAATCTGTTAAAAGCAAAGGCAGTTTTCAGAGTCTTCAAAAAATCTTACAGAAACGCAGACAAAAACATCCTGCCCAGCAAAAAGATCTTTTCACAAAAATAAAAAGGTTTCCGTAAAAACCTTACATAAAACACAACAAAGTATGAACAAGCAAGACATTTCATAAAAAAACCCTTATCCAAAAAAAAGGCAAACAAGCAGCATTTTTTGTTAACGGCCAAAAGGCCAAAAAAGTCAAGAACTACCACCACAAACAACAAAAAGATAAATTGTTCAAAGGGGCCCACAAGCCGGGCCCCAAATAGTTGAAATTAATTAGAAGAAGGATTGGAATCACCAATAGGAAGGGAGATCGGATCTGCAGCAGGAGTTGGAAGGGCCAGAGCAGTCTCTTCGGCAGCAGAAGTCGGAGCTTCTGAAGAACTCGGCACGTATCCCTCATGTTGCTCCTCACAAAGAGGAGACTCAACAAGCCTTTGCCCACGAGTCTTCAGCTCGGAATCCGTCTCAAGACGAGGAGGGGAGACAATAGCTCTATCAATGACGATCTTGTCGGGATGGAGGGGAGAAAGGTCCAAGTCAGGAGCAATAACTCCAACCTGTTCCTTAAATATCCTCCAAGCCTCCTCCGAGCTCTCCACTACGGAATCCTCCAAGTCCTGATAGGCCTCCCAACCTGACTCCAGCTACCTTTGTAAATGAATGTTTTTAGAAAAGACCCTGACATAGTTCTGCTCCGCCTTCTCCTTCAGGCCCTCCGCCATAGCACACTGACCCATAAGCTTCTTCTCCCTCTCCTGAAGCCGGGCCCACTCATCCTTCAGCCAAGCCACCTCCTCTTGAAGCCGCTTCTCCTCTTCTTAATAAAGGACAAGCCTCCCCTGAAGTTTCTCTATAGTTTTTTTAGAAGAGCCCAAAGAACTCAAGGGAGTTTTGTCCAAGATATCAAGGAGAGCAGTGCAGATCCCAGCAGTTCGAACCCCTCCCCAAACCAAGATTTGAAGATGATTCCGAAGGGAAGCATCATCCATAGCAATCTGGCTATGAGAGAAGATGTGCTTCCGAACGAATTTAGGAGCATCGAAGCCAGATTCCCCAGCAATAGAACTGGACTCCGAGGTCTTTCGTTTCTTTTTCTCCGGTTTGGAGAAAGGTCGGGCTGGGAGATAGGGGCAGGAGGAGGGAGAGGAGAAGCAGAGGCAGAGGTTACCGTAATAGGGTGAGAAGAGGTCCCCAGGTCACGAGGAGGAAGAGGAGGAGCGCCAGCAGCATTCGCATCATCAGCTCAGACCCGAGCCTTCTTCTTGGCCTCTTGGACCTTCTGGTAGGCAGCACTGGATCCACTCTTCACCATTTCTAAAAGAAAGAAACAAAAAATCAATTAGCTTACAATATAACAAGTCGGATACCTTCAGAGACAACTACAAAAATGGAAAAAAACTACCTAGCTGGGTCTGCACAAAACTCGGAGAATCCAGAAGAAACTTCTTAGTGTCCAGATTAGGGGCTCTCCCCCAAGCTTCTCGGAAAAACCCCACTACGGCCTCCTCAATCTCGTCCAAGTCATCCAGGTCATACTTATCTACAGAGGAAGCCTCTAACCAATAAAGAAGAAATTGGAGAGTGGAGTTCTCATCAAGGAAAAACGGATGGTGACCCTCTATAACTTGGACTTTGAAGAAAAAATTTTTGAAATCATGGAATGATTCGTCAAAAATAGAAAAAACTTTTCGACCCTGAATAGCATGAAAAGATATCCACTATTGTTTATTATTTTGAGCACTAAATGGCTTGGTCAGATGAAAAAGATAGAAAAAGATCTTTAAAGAAGTCGGAAACTCTAGCTCTCGGCTAACAAGTTGGTAAATTTTCATGAAACCCCAAGAGTTGGGGTGAAGCTGGGTAGGAGTAACTCGGCAGTGAGACAATACCCCCATTTCAAACTCGGAAAAAGGCAAAGAAACCCCCAGACGGGTAAACAAGCAATCATACATAAAGAAAAGTGAGGGTCAGAATCAGCAACCCTCCCGCAGCAAACCCGGTCTCCAGGACCCGGGGCCAACAACTTGTATTTAGACTCATCGGCCTCTAAGCTACAGATCCTATGATGAATACGAAGTTCAGAAAGGTAGTCGGTGTCCACTAATTAAAGGTTCCTCCTCAAGTACAATATCATCTACACATCTCAAAAGAGACTCAGGGATATGGGAAGACATTTTTCCAATAAAAAGAAGTAGGTGTAAAAGCGATAAGACCTACAAAGAAAAATAAAAGATCATAAAAAACAGGGCTCCCCAAAGACAAAGCAGTCTTTCTCTAAAAAAGCAAAATAAGGAACAAAATCGCCAAACTGACCAACAGGCTTACGAAGGTACTAACACCTCACATTACAAACGGGGAATCATAAAAACATATAAACCTCCTCCAACACACAAAGCAAAGCACAACATAAGCGATAGAAGAAGATAAAGAAAGGGCTGACCTTTATTTGTGGGCTTAAGGAGGAGTAGTCACAGCAACAATGAAGCACCCCAAGAAGAAAAGCTAAAAGATTTTTTCTTGTGAAGGAGCAAGAACAAACAGAGCAGGCAAGAAACTTCAAAGACGAAAGAAAACAGAGAAAATAGAGGAAAAAGTATTTATAATACAGCAGGGGCACAATGGTAAATTGACACAATCATTAAAGAAACGCGTCGTTACCAATGTAACTGCCCCCACATGTAAATACGAAACCCCAAACAACGCGACGTTTGATTAGACACGGCGGTTAAAGAAACATAAAATCACGTCGGTTCTAAACCAAAAAACACGTTGTTTCCCAACTTGAACAAATCCGAGCTCAACTAATACTCGAATCCAATTCATAAAGAGATCGGACTCGCGTAGGGACACTGTTCATACCCTGGTTCAACACTATGGTCCATGCCCAAATAAGCCAAAAAGGCCTAGTCCAAAGATAGGCCTTCACTACCCACCCGACCTCATCTAAAGAAGTCGGACTCGACATAGGCTCCTCCCCAAAGAGGTCGGGTTCGATATGAGCTGACAAATAACACTTATTCAAATAAGTAACTGCCCCTAAAATCTCTCAACCCACTTCCAGGAGCCATATCCCAAAAACCCTAAGATAAATGGGCGGTTATCCACCTTCAAAAGTGGAACTACTCCAACGGTGGTTATTGGATCACCACTATAAATACACTGACACCCCTCAGGTATCTCTAAGTTCCAATACTCTCAAAACCTACTCACCCCCTTGCTAACTTAGTCATCGGAATATCTTTTCAGGTACCACCCCCCCTTTCTCCAAACACACAACTCAGACGGCGGCTCTCGAACGCATACAAGTCGGAGACCACCTTCCATTGACATTTGGGCCAATCTTACGAGCCCAATCTACCTATCTCAGATTACCTACGTAACAATTATATTACTTGATTTGACCGATATAAGTCGGTTATAATCAATGAACAAATTAGATTAAATATATTGTAAATGTTATAACTCGGTTATTGATACTAGGGATATTTAAGACCCGGTCCGGCCCGAAGTTTGGCCTGGATCCGAGATATATTTTGTTGGGTTTGGATTTTTATTTCTTATCCGGTGTTATTTTCAGGTTGGACTCGAGTTTTGCTTCGGGTCACCCGACCCGACCCGAAATTATTTTTTACAATAAAAATACATATATTTGAGTTAATTAGTAATGTTATATTATACTTTTATAATTCAATTAATATTTTTTATATTATACGATATTATTTTTAAAAGAAATATTTTATTATTTTAATATATAAAATTTACAAATTCAAAATATACTAATGTTTCATCGGGTCGACCTGGTTTAATCCAGTTTCTTTTCGAGTCACTTCGGGTCAGATCAAAATAGACCCAGTGTCCTTTTAGGGCCGGGTCTAAGTCTGTTTAAACCCTTCCAAACCCATAAACACCCCTAATTGATACTATCACTGGCCTCATAATGATCATTTATATTCACATGAACATTTACCATTTATAGTAGAACGGTAACTTATATTCTAGAACCCTTATAAATCAAAGTTTAGAACTCTAAAATAAGGTATTTTTATGATAATATGTTTGAATAAATGTTTAAAATAGTCCCTGAAATTTAAACTACTATTCAATTTAGTCACCCACTTTAATAAATGATTAACTAAATTTCCTAAACTTAAAAACGTGCATTTTCGTTAGTCCCTTAAAGAAGAACTATATAAACATTAATGATGTAAAACATCAAGTGTCAGGTTGGCATTCCAGCTGTATGCTAATGTGGACAAAAGTTGAATATGATTCAAATTGGTATTCAAAATTGGTTTATAATACCCAAATTAGTCCATTTTCAATTATAAAACCCTAATTCCTAAATTCTTGTTTTCTCCTCTTTTCTAAAACCCAACAATCTAAAACCTAAACAAACACTAAAAGCAGCTGCAAAAGTCAGTAGCACCATTATCATTATTTTCAAAGTCTTAACATCACTCTTCAAGCTTGTCATCTACCAGTTGAACTCATGCAAAATTTTTTGCGAAATGGATGTCGCACAAACTAGTTCTTCACATCCATCAGCCCAACAAAAAAAATTACAACAGATTCCATACTGTAAAGTAACAAATGCATGTGAATCCAACCTCAAAGTGAAACCATCTTTATATTTTTTTTTCAAAGACATAATTTTACCTCATAGTTTGGACAACCATAAAATAGTCTACTAAGATTTTCTGTCATCATTAAGTACTTCATCACCATCCGAAGCTCGCAGTTGCAGAAAACGACGTTCTTACCTTCTCAATTGTGTGTTTCATTGCCACTGTAAGGTCTTCCAGTAGATTTCTTTCTACTTGAGCTACTTTGACTTCTCTATGCACTTTCCATCATTATACATGCAGAAGAGAAAACAAGATGAACTGAAAAAAAGAAGAGAAGACAAGAGAGGACAAATAGGAGAAGATAAGAATTTGGGGATTAGGATTTTATAATTGAAATTGAACTAATTTAGGTATTATAAACCAATTTCAGATATCAATTTGAATCATATTCAACTTTCGTCCACATCAACAAACAATTGGAATGCCAACTTAATACTTAACATTCCACATCATTAATGTTTACACGACCTTCTCCAAAGAACTAATGAAAATGCACGTTTTTGCGTTTAGGCAATTATTTGGTCATTTATTAATGTGAGGGACTAAATTGGATAACAATTTAAATTTATTTTAGGAATTATTTTAAACATTTATTCAATTATAAAATTATACCAATTATTATTTATTAGATTAAATTTACAAGTTTATCAGCTTTTGAACGGATGCAAATTTAGTTATAATTCTATATTTAAAAAGATTAATCACTAAATCAATTAAATATATGTAAATATATCAAATATAAATTAAAAATATATAAAATAATATAAATATATAATAGTTAATTTTTAATGTATACTTTTATGTTATCTTTAATTTTTGGGTTAAGTACTGTTTTCGTCCCTAAGGTATGGGGTGAAAATCAAATTCGTCCCCAACCTTTTTTTGTTACTAAAATCATCCCCAACGTTACAAAACGTTATAAAATCGTCCTTTTGTCCATAAATAAAATTTTTCGGACAATTTTGTCCATAAACAAAAATAAACACCTACTGAACTATGATAGATGTCCAGTTCCCGGATATGACAACGAATAATGGATTCTGGAAGGATTCTTCTCTCCAACCACAGCCTTAAAATTTAAGTAATTACAAGGAAAGGTTATAGAGAATAATGATTCAAAGGAAACATATATGTCCAGGAGGAGCAGCAGCAGACAATAGGCGTGAGAGGACAGCTTGCATAGTAGATGAATATGCACCACCATCACATGAGAGAAACTAGATCTATTTTTCAAAATGAATGTATAAACAAGCACATATTTACATCTTCCCTTTCTGTAAGCAAGATTCAAGACTCACAAGTCATAAACAATCACCTTTCAAACCACGAGAACTTTGAGCAATGGAGTCAACAAGAAAAAATAGGTCCACACCTTCTGATGCAGGCTTTGTTAGGATTTGGTTGAATTAGTCCCACATTGCTTAGGATAGCAAATGGAGTGGGTGGCCTAGGCTATAAATATGAGGCTAAGTTCTCCATTTGTTTTCGCACCAGTCAGAAACACTTTAAGCTTGTATCTGATTTTTTTTTCCTCTGTACTCTTTATTAGAGAGTGTTGTGAGGTGTAGTTAGATATTTGCTTTGAGAGAGTGTGGGTGTACTGGGGTGCCGGTGTTAGAGAGAAAGAAGTCTATGTGTTGTAACAATTTTCACATAGTGATATTCTCTGGTTGTCATTTGACAACGGCCGTGGTTTTTTCTCCGGTAATTGGAGTTTCCACGTTAAATTCTTGTGTTATGATTGTGTCTATTTTATTTCTCTGTCAAAGGTGTTTTCTCAAGGGGGAATGGTGTCTTATTCCCAACAAGTGGTATCAGAGCTTCGGTTCGGTGGAATTTATTCTTAGTATGCTCTGTGGTTGCAGCCTAGTCTGACCTTCCACATCAGAAAAGAATTTTGTCTTGTGGCTTGAGGTTGATCTTTGGTTGTTGTTGTTGTTGCTGGAAGGCAGTGTGACACTGTGAGAGTGCTGTTTGGAAAGGTTCTGGCTAAGGAAAGACTTGGTATTTTATCCTCATGGTATTACCGCACTGCCATGGATAAGGATGAGTTGTGGCAATTGGGTCCACAATTGCACACGGGCATTGGTTGGCGTTGAGATGCAAGGTGTGTGGCGGAGTTAGGTCGATGGCTGAAGAACATCCAGGAAAAACCAATTTGGAAGTTGCACCATGAATTTTCAGCAAGGTTTCGATCTGTACCAAGGCGAAATGCTTGGAGTGGTCTAATTCCAAGTGAGTATACTTTCATGGTGGAGTATGATAGTTCTCTGAACTATGATTGTCGGTATAGACAATGGCAGCAAAGAATTGTCGGTGTTGACAATGGAAGCTGAAGATGTGTGACTATTTCAATCAAGGTGGAGATTGTTAGGATTTGGTTGAATTAGTCCCACATTGCTTAGGATAGCAAATGGAGTGGGTGGCCTAGGCTATAAATATGAGGCTAAGTTCTCCATTTGTTTTCGCACCAGTCAGAAACACTTTAAGCTTGTATCTGATTTTTTTTTCCTCTGTACTCTTTATTAGAGAGTGTTGTGAGGTGTAGTTAGATATTTGCTTTGAGAGAGTGTGGGTGTACTGGGGTGCCGGTGTTAGAGAGAAAGAAGTCTATGTGTTGTAACAATTTTCACATAGTGATATTCTCTGGTTGTCATTTGACAACGGCCGTGGTTTTTTCTCCGGTAATTGGAGTTTCCACGTTAAATTCTTGTGTTGTGATTGTGTCTATTTTATTTCTCTGTCAAAGGTGTTTTCTCAAGGGAGAATGGTGTCTTATTCCCAACAGGCTTGACTCAGTTTCCAGATTTGGTAAAGAATTTCCATCACCTAGAATACACCCAACCAGATCCAACCCCATAAAAGTACAGATATATCAAGAAGAGGAATGCACACAGACAGGGCCAGAACCAGAATCATCAATAAACAATCCAAATCCAAAAATTCAAGCAAATTCAGAGTCAGAATTTCAACTAATCAACAACAATTCCACTCCTTCACCCCCTCACCCTCCCGTAACCCCCTCACCCCACTCCCGTAACCCCCTCCCCCAGAACCCACCACCACCCCCACCTCAGAAAATCATAACTCAAAAAATCAGAACTCAAAAAATCATATTTTATAATTTTTTTAATGAGGGGTAATTTGGTAATAAAAAAATAAAATTGGTAAAAAGGATGATTTTAAAGCGTTTTTGAACGTTAAGGATGATTTTAATAACGAAAAAAGGTCGGGAACGATTTTAATTTTGATCAAGACGTTAGGAACAATTTCAGTACTTAACCCTTAATTTTTTAAGTTTGTGTTTAAACTTTAAATATTATAATATATTTTTATCTTCTCTATTCATATTTTTTTAAATCAAAATTTACATGATTGTTGTAAAATGCATAAAAAGAGGGGAAACTAAGTTATTGTAAAATATTAAAATACATAAAAGGAGGGAAACTAAGTTTTGTAAAACTAAAAAGCAACAAATTATTGCATTGCGCTCAGTTGAGCTTGTTAAGATCGACATATTTTTTCAACAATATTTGATTTTATTAGTCAAATTTTAAGTTTTAATAAGATCTTTTTCTATTTTAATGTAGATATTTTTTTACTATTTAAAGTTTTAGCCCTCAAATTCTCTTCCATAAAATTAAAGAGCTAAAAAAATAAAAAACACTACTTATACTTTAATGGTTTCTCCTTCTTTCTCAGTTTTCTACGCCCTTCTTCCAAACATTCAACAAACATACCTCATTGATGATGATGATGATCCTAAAACAGTTGATCAAAACATCTTCAGTTTATCAGAGAATAAGCGTTATGAATGGAAGAACATGTTGAAGGGTCATGTTGAAACATAGTGTGTTAGTTCTTCTCACGGTTGGATTGTACTTTTAAATTAGAATGAAGTTCCACTTCTTCTAAACCCTTCTTCTTCCACTACCATTAACCTACCACCTCTTCCCCTTTCATTCTTGCATCCTGTGGCATATTCTTACTTTGCTGAATACTTAAGGAAAGCCTTCACAGTCAAAGCAATCATGATGTGTTGTTTCTTTCCTTCAAACTACATTCTTACCATTATATATATATGGTTTTAACTACAATATTTCTTATTACAATTCCACAACTTGGATTGAGTTCTCTGATGATAAGTAATTTTATTGTGACATTGTGTTTAGCAACAATTATCTTTATGCCTTGACACAAGATGGTTCTATTAAAGTTTGGAATATATGTAACAAAATTTTTAAAAGATTGATTCTTTTAACACTAACTGTGGAAGCGAATTATGAAAAGAGGAGAAACCATATTTAGGTGATAACTTTTCAAAAAATTTGTATTTGATGGTATCTACAAAAGCTTTCTGGTGATAAGGTTTATTGAAAATTTTGTGAATGGTGACGGATTGGTAGTAGAAGAAGGAGATCTTTTATCATCTGAGGATATATAACCATTGATTTGTCTTTATAGAACAAAGTATTTTATTGTTTATAAATTTGATATTGGAGACAAGAAATAGAAAGAGATAAGATCTTCACATGATAAAATTCTATTTTTGAGTGCTAATGAATCTGTATCAATGGATGCTAAAGTTTGTTTGGGGTGTGAAGCAAACTCAATCTATTTCACAGATGATATGTAAACAGAGATTATTTTAGACTACATGTATAGTGGACATGATTGGAGTGTTTTCAACCTTCAAGATAAATGTGTTAAGAGTCTCATATAATGTGAAAATAAAATTGATCCTCCACCAATTTGGTTGTTCCAGCTCCACAGCATTGTACTAACTTGCATGCATTAAGATGTTGATTATGCTGTATGCCTATATTTGATATTCACCCTTATATTTGTTATTCCATAGTGTTACGGCCTGGCCCAAAACTTGCGCGGGTCAACCCGACCCGAGTTCTCGCCGGCCCAGTGATGCGTCCTCCACCCGACCCGGACACGCGTCCCGTACGGCTCGCATACAGCCGTGGGACAACACCTTTGAGGGTATGGGCCTGCCCACTGGAAGGGCCCACTACTGACATGTATATAAGGGGGAGACTGGCTCTCCCCCCAAGGTACGTGACATTCACACACCATTCCCTCTCCGCCTGCACATATTCTGACAAGGGCGTCGGAGTGTCTTTGCAGGTGGCACCTCCCTCTCCATCCGAAGTACTCGGGATCTCGCTCACTCGGGACCAGGAAACCACGACCAGACGAGCCTCTCCACCATCCGAAACGTTGACCTCAAAGCCTTAACCCGAACCGTCCGGTACCCGACTTACCGAACATTGGCGCCGTCTGTGGGGAAAAGGACTCGTCCATGGATTTCGTGCTGGTCCAGATTGGGACAGGTTCCGAGGTAGCGCCTCCCGTGCTCGGGGGAGGCGCCGTCGCGACGGAATCCCGGCGACAGCAACGGTCGCCCCCGAGGGATGCAACGCAGACTCACGAAAGACGCCCCTTCGGGGGGACGGGTGATAACCACGCCAGGATAATGCAGGAACTACGCCACAGAATGCAGGACTTAGAGCGCAGGCTAGCAGAAAGAGAGCGCGACCAACGCTCCCCAGAGCGGAGCCCCCAACACGAGTCGGAGAGCACTGAGGAACGGGTACGCCCCAGAAGAAGAAGTCGCGACCCCATAATCTACGCCCGACACGGAAGGCGGCGCGCGTCGAACAGAGGCGACGAGGAAGCCCACCGCGAGAACAATGAGTCGAGAAGAACTGCCCGAGGACCCGTCATAATAGGAGCGACCCCTTTCCACCGCTCTGTACTCGAGGTCCGACTACCAAAACACTTCGACAAGCCGACAGACATGAAGTATGACGGAACGCAAGACCCCCTGGAACACTTGACGGCCTTTGAGGCCAGGATGAACCTAGAAGGGATGGGAGATGAGGTCAGATGTCGCGCTTTCCCGGTCACCTTAGCGGGCCCGGCAATACGGTGGTTTAACAACCTCCCACAAGGCTCGGTGACCTAATTCTCCGACATCAGCCACGCCTTCTTGGCTCAGTTCACAACTAGGATTGTCAAAGCCAAACACCCAATCAATTTGCTGGGGGTGACCCAGAGACCCGGAGAGCCGACCAGGAAGTACCTGGACCGTTTTAATGACGAATGCTTGGAAATTGACGGTCTGACGGACTCAGTGGCAAGTTTGTGCTTAACGAACGGGCTCTCGAATGAGGATTTCAGGAAACACCTCACCACGAAGCCCGTCTGGACGATGCAAGAGATCCAGGGCGTGGCCAAAGAATACATTAATGATGAGGAAGTCAGCCGGGTTGTGGCTGCCAATAAATGGCAGCCCGCCTACAACCAACCCCGGCACTACGAAGCCAGAGAAAGACCAAAGGAACACGCCAAGGACGGCGGTCCGAGTAAACCATCCAAACCGTTCCCCCGAGTTTGGAAGTTCACCAACTACACCCCCCTCACGGCATCGATCACTGAAGTTTACCAACAGATAGCAGAAAAGGGGATACTGTCGAAGCCCCGACCACTGAAGGACAGGACGGGAGGAAACAAGAACCTCTACTGCGAGTACCACAAGGGTGACGACCCACCAGCACGGTGTGGTAGGGTTAGGAGACCACTTCATCAAGCCAGACGGAATCATCACACTCCCGACCTCTGTGGGACAGGGGCAAAGACGAAGGACAATCATGGCAGACTTTGTAATATTACGAGATTTGACGGCCTATAACATTATCCTGGGGAGAAAGACCATTAACGACCTGGGGGCAGCTATCAGTACGAAACTACTGGTGATGAAGTTCATCACCGATGACGGATCCGTGGGATCCCTCCGGGGCGACTTGGAAACGGCGGTCGCTTGCGACCATGCCAGCCTTTCTCTCAGGAAAAAATCCAAGGAGGCGTCAGGGGTTTTCCTGGCCGACCTGGACGCCAGGGTAGACGACAAACCCAGACCAGAGCCAGAAGGAGACTTGGAAAAGTTTAGAGTCGGCGAGGAGCACGATAAGTTCACATTCATAAACAGAAACCTCCCGCACGAAATAAAGGAGCCTTTGATGGAGATGATCAGGGCTAACGCCGACCTCTTTGCCTGGACGCCTGCCGACATGCCAGGGATAGACCCCCAGCTCATGTCGCATCACCTGGCCGTAAAGGCAGGAGCCAAACCAGTGGCCCAGAAAAGGAGGAAAATGTCGCAGGAAAGGGCAGACGAGGTAGCCAAGCAAACGGCCAGCCTCTTAGAAGCAGGATTCATCCGGGAATTGGATTACTCGACTTGGTTGTTGAACGTGGTTCTGGTTAAAAAACACAACGGGAGGTGGAGAATGTGCGTAGACTACTCTGACCTCAACAAGGCTTGCCCCAAGGACTGCTACCCCCTACCTAATATTGATACGCTCGTCGACGCAGCGGCAGGGTACAGATATCTGAGTTTCATGGACGCCTATTCAGGGTACAATCAGATACCGATGCACCAACCCGACGAGGAAAAAACGGCGTTCATAACGCCAGGGGGCATCTATTGTTACAAGGTAATGCAATTTGGCCTAAAAAACGCAGGAGCCACATACCAAAGGTTGATGAATAAGATATTCAGCGAACTCCTGGGCAAAACAGTGGAAGTTTATGTAGATGACATACTCGCAAAGACCGCCCGACCTGACGATCTCCTGAGTGACCTTAACGATCGAAGGTTAAGACAATACTTCCAGAGTCATCGTATAGTCGTGAGGACAGATCAGGCGATTCGGCAAGTACTACAAAAACCTGATTTGGCTGGTAGGATGATGACCTGGGCCATCGAGCTCTCACAATATGACCTACAGTATGAGCCGCGACACACAATTAAGGCCCAAGCGATGGCAGACTTCTTGGTGGAAGTAACGAGCGACCCTCCCGAGGAAACGGGCACACGGTGGAGGCTTCATGTGGACGGAGCCTCCAACCAAACGTCCGGAGGAGCAGGGGTCATCTTGGAAAGCCCAGCAGGGGTCATCTATGAGCAATCGACCAAGTTCGAGTTCCCTGTGTCGAACAACCAAGCAGAATATGAGGCTCTCCTAGGCGGACTAATGCTGGCTCGGGAAGTCGGGGCGACGAGGGTTGAAGTATGCAGCGACTCCCAAGTCGTCACCTCGCAGATAAACGGAAGCTACCAAGCCCGGGACCCCCTCCTCCAAAAGTACTTGGAAAAGGTTAAGCAAACGACAAGCCAGTTCCAGGAGGTCATTATCCAGCACGTACCAAGAGAAAAGAACACACGAGCAGACCTTTTGTCGAAGCTTGTGAGCACAAAGCCAGGATCGGGTAACCGGTCGCTCATCCAGGGCATGGTGAAGGAACCAACGGTCGCCCTCCACCTGACGGAGTCGAGCCCCTCATGGCTGGACCCCATCACCAACTTCCTGGAACTCGGCAAGTTGCC
>NC_029794.2:121881129-121892613 GCF_000816755.2 Arachis ipaensis
ACCAAATGGATAGAGGCCGAACCACTAGCCACGATATCGTCCTCCAACTGCCGGAAGTTCATGTGGAGGCAGGTGATAACCCGCTTCGGCATCCCAGAGGTCGTCATCTCGGACAATGGGACCCAGTTCACCGACAAGAAGTTCATGGAATTCCTCTCTGGCCTGGGGATAAAGCAAAAGTTCTCCTCAGTAGAACACCCCCAAACAAACGGGCAGGTAGAGGCCGCAAACAAAGTCATCCTTCTCGGTCTAAAGAAGCGCCTGGACAGTAAGAAGGGAAACTGGGCCGACGAACTCCCCTCCGTCTTATGGTCCTACCGGACAACCGAGCAAAGCGCCACGGGGGAAACCCCCTTTCGCCTAACCTACGGGGTCGACGCGGTAATACCAGTCGAAATCGGCGAACCAAGCCCCCGACTACTCCTCGCGGGCATGAGCGAAGCGGTTGAGAAAGACCTGATCGAAGAAACAAGGGAGATGGCTCACCTAACAGAAACGGCGCTGAAACAAAGAATAGCCCTGCGTTACAACACAAAAGTCCTCAAACGAGACTTCGAAGAAGGGGACCTCGTCCTGCGACGCAACAACATCGGCGTCCCGACCCCAGGAGAAGGCAAGCTGGCGGTAAATTGGGAAGGTCCCTACAGGGTAAGGGAGGTACTCGGCAAGGGCGCTTACAAACTCGAAAAACTTGACGGCAAGGAAATACCCAGAACATGGAACGCAAGTAACCTAAAGAGGTTCTACTCCTGACCCACCGGCTCACCGACCAGGGAGCCTAGCCAGATAGTTAGTATTCGCCCCATCCACATGTTAATTCAACTTGTTTACTTACCTTGTCAAATACTTACCCAACTGACGAGTAATTTTCACTTGTTCAAATTTTTTACTTGTTAAAACTTTCTTACTTCATATCTGTTCCTCGTGACCAAAGTCTAAAATGGCACCCCGGGACTGATCACCCGGGAGCCAGACGGCTCATAGGCCTCAACCAATTCGACGACTACGCGACCGAATCGGTCCGAACTGCTACCAAATACGAAAACGGCAAGACGGGCACAAGATATAAGCCCGCCCAGAATAAACGATAACACGAAAACGACAACTCGACAAAATAATGAAACAAGCAAAAACCATAGCAATCAAACGACGATAACTTATAAAGCGTCAAAATACGGAACGGACAAGTAAAATTGTTCAAGGCAAACAAAACGACAAAGTATCAACAAGTTGTTCAACAAATGCATTACAAAATATCCTAAGTTACGAGACTTCACTTCCTCGGCATATCGACAATTTTCCCGTCCTGGATAGTCTTGAAAACACCAATTGACGACATCTCGAAATCAGGAGCAGCAATCTTCAGCTGGGCCTTCAGGGCATCTTCGGTCATCAAGATGGCATTCTTCCCTTGCTCCTTGGCCACCTTAAGCTTCTTCCTAAGATCAACGGCCTCTGCCTTAGCGGCTTTCGCCTCCGAAATGGCCTGCTCCCGCTCCTTTTCCAAAGCGACAACTCGACCCTGAGCGGCGTTCAGTTGACCTTCCAATGTCATCTCACGCTCAAGAAGCCGAGCCACGGTCTCATCGGACGCCTTTAGCCTCTCCGCAACAAACGACGACTTCTCCTCAGCAGCATTAAGCTTTCCCCCATCTCGGACAGCTGACCCTGGAGGAGCTCAACTTGAGCCTTAAAGTCATTATTCGCCTTAACAGAAGACTCAAGCTTCCTCCGAAGCGCCTCCATACCAGATAGCTCAAACTCGGCCTTCCGAGCTATCACGGCCCCACGAAGCAAGGTGCGATACATCCACCTCGCCTGCCCGGACAGCTCGGTTGCATGAAAATGCTCTTCTGTCCCAGGTATCAGCTGGGAGTCAATGAACTTGGAAGCATCAAAATTCCTCTCCATTACGGTTAGGACCCCCTCCGGGCTGGAAGACATTTTTCGTTTCTTAGGAGTGTGGATAAGCTCCACGTCGCTATCCGGATGAGGGGAGAGGGTCGCCTTCCCGTCAGCAGGTCCCTCCTCATGGGTAGGGGAAGCCTGACCCCCTAAGCCCTGCTTTCCCGACGTCTCGGTATCCTGGGCAGGGGAAGCCTGGCCCTCTTTTTCCCCTGACGGACCCTCCGACTTGCCGGCGTCCTTCTCTTCGGCATTCTCATCATCACTAGCCTCAAAAAAGGTCTTCATCAAATTCTCGAGACCGGTCACGGTGGCAGACATTTCCACTGCGAATAAACAACAAGAACGTTAGTCGTCAAACCGGAAATAAGAAGAACAACGACAAAGAAACATAGACAAACAAGAAAAGCAACTCACGAATATAGCTTCGACCGGCCTCCCGTTCACCCATAAGAAGGTGGGGGTTCACAGGATTCTTTTCAAAGATAGCAAGAAGAACGTTCGCTATCTTCTTATCTATAGCCGACAACCTCTTGTACGATACTTTCACAAAAGGATTCGACCCCGCGCCGAAGCTCCAGTAAGTCTGGATAAGGCGCTCCCCCTCTAACGACAACCAGAAGGGGTGGCGACCCTTGACGGGACGAACCTTGAAATACTTATCCTTAAAACCATGGTAGGAATCCTCAAAAAGGCTAAAAATCTTCCTACCCTGGGCAGCACGGAAAGAAAGAAACCCTTTTCTTGCTTTCCCCTGTTTGGAGGGGTTGGTAAGGTTGAAATAAAAGAGAAAAACGTCCACCGACGCCGGTAGCTCCAAGTACTCGCAGACCATCTCGAAGCAGCGGATCGAAGCCCAGCTGTTCGGATGAAGTTGAGACGGACAGACGGATATCCGGTTCAGCAGCGCCATTTGAAAATCGGAGAACGGTATCCGAACACCAACTTGTGTGAACATGGATTTATAAAACCAGATCCAATCGGGGACGCGGGGAGAATGAAAATTGAGCTCATAAATACGCTCATGAGGAAGCGGGACAATGGCCTCATAGTTGGCCTCCTCATCAGTACCCCCACACAAGTAGCCGGCTTGCCGGAACTCCGTCAGCTCCCCCAAGTCCATCTGGTTGGGTGAACTCCTTATATCGTCAGTCACCCAAGCATACGGGTCGTAAGCCGCAGCAGATCCGGAAGACCGGGAGACAACGCGAGGCATACCTACAGCGGGGTACCACTCCGTTAGTCTATGAGGTCGGGAGCCCGAAAAATTCTCAGAAACTATACCTTTTCAACTCAATCATAACCATATACGACTAGAAACTACACCTACCTCACAAACCACCCAAAAAGGCCTATCCTGGAATGGTACCCCTTCCCTAACTCACCTACCCCAACACTACAAAAACCTCTTAACAAAAATAAAACCAGCCATGCAGCAGACGCAAACAACAAATCACACAACAACAGAGCATAACGCAGATACCAGAAGAGAGAAACCAGAAGATTACCTGGAACGATGAAGGAGATCTGGGCTGGAAGTTGAAGCAGGAAGGAGTTCGCGCAGGAAGCTTTGGATGTTAGGGAGAGAAGAAGTTGGAAATGATAAGAGTGGGAGGTGGATAGGGAGAAAACTGTTTAAAAACCACCCCCAAAAAGCGCGAAAGGAAGCAGGGGCAAGATAGTCTTTGCGCACGGATTTTTTCAAATCATTATGAGCATTAAATGCCCAGCGCGGAGAACGAAACGGCAAACAGATGCCACAGCAGATCAAGAGACACGCGCACAAGAGACGCGTCTCTCCCACGATCAGCCGACCCAACGACAACGCACGAATGTAAACATCACGCGCCACCAATGGCCTCCACGACCATCGCTGACGCGTCGGGGGCACTGTTACGGCCTGGCCCAAAACTCGCGCGGGTCAACCCGACCCGAGTTCTCGCCGGCCCAGTGATGCGTCCTCCACCCGACCCGGACACGCGTCCCGTACGGCTCGCATACAGCCGTGGGACAACACCTTTGAGGGTATGGGCCTGCCCACTGGAAGGGCCCACTACTGACATGTATATAAGGGGGAGACTGGCTCTCCCCCCAAGGTACGTGACATTCACACACCATTCCCTCTCCGCCTGCACATATTCTGACAAGGGCGTCGGAGTGTCTTTGCAGGTGGCACCTCCCTCTCCATCCGAAGTACTCGGGATCTCGCTCACTCGGGACCAGGAAACCACGACCAGACGAGCCTCTCCACCATCCGAAACGTTGACCTCAAAGCCTTAACCCGAACCGTCCGGTACCCGACTTACCGAACACATAGTAATTTAGAGTTTGTCATTTAGAATGATATAATTCTTTTGTAATTTTTTTTATTTCTTCTCTATTTGACAATTCAAATAATCATATTAAGAATTTACGATTCACTAGCCTCTTTTTTTTTTTTTAAGTAAATATGACACATTACAATATATCTTTTTCTTTTCAAATAGGATTCTTTGGTAGTGGGTTTCCGGTGTCTTTCAAAGACTAGTGCTACATCCTGAATAAGTGTCTATTATTTTTCATGCTTACAATAAATGAAGAAAACATTTGGTTTTGTATATGCAGTAACGGCAGTTGCTGATATGATCTTCTGTTTTAACTCATCACCTTATTCGGTTATTCCACTTATATTTGGTTTAGTGTTTTTGTTTTGCTGCTTTACACAGTCATGGAGTTCTATTCTTGCTACTCCTGATAGTGTAGAGGTGAAGTTATGATTGGATGACTAAAATTACTACATAAAATATGTGCTCTTGACAGTGGGAAAAAAAAATAAAATTAAATCTATATTTTTTAAAATTATCTTTTGAATAATTTCTATAGGTTTAAACAAGTCAAGAAGTTTGCCTGATGAGTTGTGTTAGAGAGAGATTGATGTATGACGGTGCAACTGTATTAGCTCCTCTAGTTAGTGGACTTGTGGATCTTGTACAGATAGGTATACCGCATTATTCTGCATTGGCATATAGCAAAGTCTGAGGGGAAATATTTTTATTAAAATCTAGTCAATATTTAATTATTAACAAAAAAATGTGTAATTTTGTATTAGATGTAATTTTATACTATTAAATATATTAGGTAGCGTTTGTTTTCGGAGACACGACACGGAGACATGGACAGCACATTCTTAAAAAGCGTTTGGAAGTAAAGACATAGACATTGAACATATTGTCTCCGGGACAGTTTTTAATCCTTTTGTGTCCACTCTTTTACGGAGGACAATGATGGACACGGATTTGGAAGAGAGACACGGACGTTTTTATGAATTTTTTTTCTTTTTTGTTCATGGTGCTATTTTTTATTATTCCACTGTTACCTCTTCTTATTTTTTCTATTTTGCGTTGTTCTTAGAAAGTACTTTTTTTTACTCCATACTCTTTTTCTATCTCTACGTTCTTTTTCTTTCTCTTTTTTTCTCAGGTACTCTCTCTTTTTTATAAAAATTTTTATTGGACTGAATAATTTCTTTTTTCTTATCATTCTTACTTCAACATCATTTTAACTTTATATTATATTATTTGATTTGTAATAAAAATAATAACAAAAATAATTAGTCTGGAGACTTTTAAAAGATAAATATTATAAAGGTAAAATTGATATCTAAAAATGCTAAAAAATAATTTATAAGTTGTAATTGATTTTATATAATTTAAAGAAAAATCAATTTTTTGAAAAGAAAAATAAAATTTTAGATAAAAAAATTAGTTTTCTAAATAAAAATAGATTTTTATGTGCAAAAAATAATTTTTTTCATGTAAAGTTGGATTTTTTTTTAAAACTGATTTTGTATTTAAAATTAATTTGGCTTATTAACCTAAATGAAATTTTTTATTAATCAAACTCAGATTTTTTTTTGTTAATATTAACTATATGTATTCCTACATATTAATAATAAATTTAAAAAAAATAATTATATTTATAAATTTTATTTTAATATAAATATTATTATATAATTTTTTATTAAAATTTTTGACTGCTTCAAATATTTTTTTCAAGTTCCCACTGTCTGTACTCCTACGTACTCTTATTATTTATTAAATTAGTTTATACTCAAAAATTTGGAATCACATGACTATTTTAGTCATTTTATATAATATTTTAGTACTGTCCATGTGTATCCAAACATAATACTGGACATTACATTAGTGTCCTATCCATCGTATCCAAACACGATACACAAAACATAATTTTTAATGTCTCTGTCCTATTATCTTTGTCTCAGTGTCCTGTTCTGTCGTGTCTCTACAAACAAACACTACCTTAATGATGATTAATTGATAATTATAAATCACAAAATATGTTGTATGTTGATTCTCTAACATTATTTTAGTCATAAACTTATTATACACTTACACTTAGGTCCAGTTTAGATAAATAACTTAATTAAGTTTTTTTTGAAAAAATAGTTTAAACAATAAATGATTATAGTAAAAGTAACTTGTAAATAAGTTATTTTATATTTAAATTTTTAGTTTTAAAAGTGTTTATTTTATAAAAATGTAATAAAAAGTAGTAATATTATAAAAGAAGTCATTTTTTTTATTTTTCTATAAGTTCTTAAATAGTTTATTAAAAAACTATAATTTAATTTTAAAAATTATACTAGACATTAATATTACTATTTTTCATAAGTCAAAAATAAAAAAAAAAGTTACTTTTAAACTTTTCCAAACGAACCTTAACCATGTCCTGTAAAAAAGGAACTTGATCTTACTTATTGCTCTGGCATCAATGACATTGGCAAATGGATGTAAGAAGTTGATGAAGCTTAATGTGTCGTATTACAATAGGATCACAGACAAAAGGGATGGAGTCACAAGCATTGGTATAAAAGCTGTTGCACTCACTTGCAAGAGACTGCCCGATTTAGATTTAAAACATTGTGAAAAAATACATGATTCTAATTTCTGGAATTACATTATTTCTGCCTTCTTAATAACAAAGGAATACAACCTCCAAATGAATGTGCCTGAAGGAACATAAATGATACTCCTCAGGTTTTATTGATTCATAAATTATGTACTGTCTTTTAGTTTGATCTTATTGACAAATTTGTCACTATGATACTCCTTTGACACTTTGACTCATTGACCAACACTATGATACTCCTACTGCTTCTCAAATCTCAATGCTTCATAAGATAATCTTTTGTTTCTTTGCTAATTGACAAACTGATACACTAAACGTAGAAAACCTGGTATGTTGGTAACACGTTGAGTATTTTCTTATGCTTTCTATAACTGAAGTTCCTATTTACACTTTTACAAGCCCATCATGAGTTAATTGTCCCCAGCAGAATTATTTTTACTGGAGCTACTTTAATTTCTCTCTGCATCTCCCATGATTATACACGCAGAAAAAAAAAACAAGATAAACTGGAAAAGAGAAGACGAAGATGAGAAGACAAGAATTTAGAAATTACTCAAATTAGGATTTTATAGTTAAAAATGGTCTAATTTAGATATTATAAACTAATTTTTCGTATTAATTTGAATCATATTCAATTTTTATCCAAATCAGCATATAGTTGGAATGCTAACTTAATACTTGACATTTCATATCATTAACGTGTAAAGCCTTCTCTGATTAAGAGACTAATGAAAATGCACTTTTTCGAGTTTAAGAGATTTAGTTGGTCATTTATTAATTAAAATAGGAGACTAAATTGGATAATGATTTAAATTTAATAAACTACTTTAGGCATTTACTCTAATATACATCATCAAGTATAGAGTATTTATTTACGGGCCTGCTACACATACAAGCAAAAAGGTCCTACAAGTTTTACAAGTTCCCATCCCACACTTCATTCACACGCGCACTCATCTCTCTTTGAATGGAACGTAAACTACACGCGCCCCACTCAACGGTTGCTCTTCGCAAAATAACGCTCCTTAATGGCGCACTCTTCCACTTCTCCAAGCCCTTCGAAGAAAACACAAACCGTCCGTTTTCGAGCAACATTCCAAACTGCAGAGATAGGACTCGTCGCGAAGATTAGAACTCTCCATCAACACAACATAGAACTCTCGATCAACAATCTCCAGAAAAAACGAAGTTATAATACTCAAGGTACGTTACGTTACTATTTTACTCATATTGTATATTTTCCACATTTCGAATACGAAGAACTAGGTTTTACTGTTCTTCTAGGTTTTACTGTTCTTCTTGTTCTAGGTCTCATTTTACAGTTTTTAATGTTCTACTTGTTCTAGGTTTTACTGTTATTCTTACTTCTAGGTTATTCTGTTCTTCTTAGTTGTTCTAGGTGTTACTGTTCTTGTTGTTCTAGTTCTTCTGGTAACTGATTTTTGGGAGTATATTGCGTGATTTGGTGGGTGTATATTGAGTATTTTGTTGGGTGTATATGGCATAATTTGTTGGGTGTATATTTCTGAACTGATATACTGTAATATAGTCAACAGTTGCAACTATTCTAATATTTGCTTGTCCATGGGTGTATATTGCTTGACCTTGTAATGTTGCTTGACCTTGTATATTAATGCATATTTGAGTGATATCCGATTGATATATATGGGTGTATCTGACTCATATCTATGGATGTATCTGACTCATATCTATGGGTGTATTTTTCATTTCAGAAAAAATGACAGGCAGAAACCAAGCTGAAAAAAATGTAAGAACAAATATATGTCTTAGATGAAATCAGTTTTATATAATAGAAATATATCTGACTATAATTTTGCTTTGTTTACAGCAAATCAAAGACCTTAAGTGTGCAACACATTTGTTAAGTGAGAAATTCAGAAACATGAGCGAGGAGAAAAAAACAATTGTTAGGGATTTGGAATTTGGTGGCCTGATGCACATCCCGCCGCTAAGGGTGCATCACCAAATTGTCAGATAGATTCTAAGGATATTGACACTGATTAATGTAAATGTTATATAGTCCTGTAACAAATTGAACACATGCTGTAAAAATTTTTCAATTATAATTCAGTTTATTGTAAAATTTCTTTCAATAATTAAACACTCTCTGCTGTATTCAAAATGTATGAATTACAGGTACTATAATATGAAGGAAAACATCAAACCAAATATACACCCATAACCTGCCATTTTTTACACCCAAAAAAAGTTGAATATACACCCAAAAATCTATCCCCCTGATGCTTTATCCCTAAAACCCTGAATCCTAAACACTTAAAACCTAAACCTTAACCCCTAATCCGTAAACCCTAAAACCCTAAACCCTAATACCTAAAACTCTTAAACCGTTGTAAAAAAAAAAAACAAACAGTATTTTATAACATAAAAACAATATTCTGAAGTATATATATATATATATATATATGTAAAATATGAAATACAAGAAAATTCAGAAATACACCCAAAAGAACACTGCTTTTACACCCAAAAGAATGCATGCTCTCGCTCCTTTGTGTGCTTCTCATCCCTGCCCAGAAGTGGTGATCCAGATAGATTGGAATCCATATATGACGGTCTTCATAGAGATCTGCAGAATACACCCAAAACAGACTATAAATACACCCGAAAAAAAAATTAAATTTACACCTCTACTGCAAATTTTAAACAAACATTACCTGAAAGCCACTTGTTGTCCACAAGACCAAAATTCAGCAGAAAATCATTCCAATTCCTATCAAATGAGTCTTTAAGCACACACACGCTTCTCGCACTTCTCTCGTAATGTAATTCCTCACGTCCTTTTCAATAAAATTTAACTCGCGATGACCCCCGGCAGCTGCAACAAATGATTGGTAAGTTTTGCTTGGTCTAATACCAGCCTCCTCGTTATTCTCTATTGTACGACGAATGGACATGCTTAGTTCCCTGTGCTGTTTGAGATATTTTAGATTTCCATTTTCCCTCTCTGCTACATGTAATCAATTGATTCTTAATCTCGTTTCCTTTCCTATTTGTGCTCCGAACTCTTGTAGAAAATCCTGCAGCCTTGGCGTAGTTCCTGTAAACTTTTCCAGCATCTTTAAGGGTGGTAAAGGTCATTTCAACCTTGGGAACAAACTGGTCATCAACAAAGAGAGGCTGCAGAATACACCATGTCAAAAACAAAAAATACACCCAATCATGTCTGATCTAATACACCCGAACGACAACAACGCAACTAAAATAACAAAAAAAGCCATAAACTGTAAATACACCCACACTTCCCCCAAAAATACACCCAAAAAATTCTGATCTACACCCAAGCGTCTGCTATAAATTGCAGATAATTAATCAAAACTAATACATTATATTCAATCCACATATTTATGTTCACGCGTTAGTTTCACAGTCAATATTCACGAATTATTCAGCTACACAATGCTATACAAATAACTGCAACAAAATTTAGAGTAATCATATGTAAATCAAACCTCAAACCAGTGAGGAAGGAGGAGAAAAGAACGATCAAAAAGCAGAGGAAGACGCGCGAGAAGAAGAACGAGCAAATTTGGAAAGAAGGAAAACGAAGAAGGAAACAAATTTTTTAAATTTAGTAGTTATATATAGCGCGTGTAAGGGACGTAGCACTTGCAGTGTATTTTGAAAGAGTTAGGGGTTAATTGACTTGTAATGCTTACAAGCCCTAATCACTTGTATGTAGAGCTTTTCCGATTAATTTATATTAATTTGAGATTCAAAGTATCTTATACAGATATTGTTCTTGCTGAACGAACTCAATTTCAATCGAAAAAGTTATACCACAAAAAGTTGATCACATAAGAATATTACGTTTATTATTTTTAATATGTATTATGTGCGTGTGTATTACAAAAAGATGAGGTAGAGAGCATGATTTTCACTGCTATGAGGTTCAAAAAATTGGAGGCACCGATTTTCTTTTTAGTTATACCGTAGTGTCAAAAAATCATAGCCATCGATTTACATTGTTTGAATTTTATATAAAAAATTTTAAAAATTAGACAGTTCGATTTATATTTTTAAAAATTAAAAAGAATTTTCATTAAAATTGGATCTTTTAATTTTTATAAAAATAAAAAAATTAACTATTAAAATTAAATTCTTTAATGTTTAGTTTTTTTTCTTCAAAAAAATAAAATCATCTGATTTGATTAATATAAATTTAAAAAAAAAAATTCCATATAAAAAAAAAACATTCGTGTTTCCAATAACAATGTACTTTACACATGTTTGATCCGTATTAAAAAATATTTGTCAAAATATTACTGTTAAAAAGTTTAATTATTTTACTTGATTATCGTGATAACTAATTATTTGCTAGAAAAATGGATAGAGTAACATGTATAAAATGGAACATAGTCATAAAGTAAGCTACTTGACCACTTGGCCTCACAAAAATTTAGTTTGTTAAGGTTTTTTAGAGAGATATTTATATTTTTTAAAAGTGTAAACACTTCATTTTGTGTTTGATAAATTAAAAGTTTATGTGTTTATTTATACTTGTAATTTTTAAAAGTTAAAATATTTTTGAAAACACCTAAAATAATTTTTTTTAAGTTAGCTTATACTTATCAAAATTAAAAAGTCTAATATAACTTTATTATTAATTAATATTTAGATTTAATTCTTATG
>NC_029794.2:121892773-121893217 GCF_000816755.2 Arachis ipaensis
AATTATTTTTAATTTAATTTACTAAAAACAAATGTTATAACTTTTAACAAATAAAAATTTTATCAAACTAAGCCAAAGGCTAGTGCTTTATTGATATAACTATCTTCATTTTGAAATAAGTTTTTCAAAGAAAAAAATGCTTCAAATATAGTATAAGAAATTTACTAGAAAGAATCAATTTTAAAAAGAAGCCTGTACATTCTCACCTAGCCTATTACAAGTTTACAACTAGTATTTCGGCTCTTTCAAGAAAAAAAAGAGGTGTTCCGAAATTAAAATTAGAATAAAAAGGCAATTAGGTATTTAAGAATTTTGTGAAGAATTTATAAATTTATCAAAAATTATTAAGTAAGTTCATAAAAATATTAAATAAGTTCTAAATAATTATCATGATAGATTTATAAATGAGATAGAAGACTAAAAAAATAATTTTATTCAGTATTA
>NC_029794.2:121893393-121899961 GCF_000816755.2 Arachis ipaensis
AAGCAATTACATAGGTTTATGAAATGACTGAAACTCTCTCATTGAAAACCGAGAAACGATCATTGGAGGAGGAGGATTTAGTTGCCCGAAGCACGAAGAAAGTCAAGATAATTTCAACAAGATAAGGGGATGTCGTGATGGAAGAAGAACCTAACTAAGGAGAACAGTCCAACGTGATCATAGATGGACAGCAGGTCAATCTGGATGTGGAGATGGTACCTAAAACTGCTATGACCCAACCTGCAAAAGTTTCTTACAGAGATCTTCTATTAGGATATAGACTAGATAAGTTAAACCTGGAAGATATTGTTGAGATGGTGGCGGAGGACTATCTCTCTGATCAAGAAATTGGGGATCTAGGTACAGAGTCTCAGGCTCCCTTCAACCCAAAACCATCAATCGAAGTGACCCTGGAAGAGTATGATGAGTGGTGCAGGCCATGAAAATAGACGCTAATTGTGAAGCCTCTAGGCAAGAGGATTAACCTCCAATATATGGAAAGATGGATAAACAGAAGATGGGGTAAAAAGGAGGCTATCCGAGTGATGGATCTCGAAGAAGGGTTCTTCCTGGTTCGATTATCTTGTCAGGAGGATTATGGATATGCCCTTTTCGAAGGACCATGGATGATTGCTGACCATTATCTGTTAGTACAAAGATGGAGACCATTGTTCATCCCACAAGAAATAGAGGTGCAGAAATTGGCCACCTGGGTGAGAATTCCGAATCTCCGGGCAGAGCTCTACAATAAGCACTTCCTTTGGAAAGTAGGGATGTCCTTGGGAGTCATGCTTCGTGTCGACGAGCTCACCTCAATCCATTCCAGAGAAAAATTTGCACGTATATGTGTGAAAATAGATCTTAGAAGAAAGCTTGTTCCATCATTCACTACCCTTGGTAAGGATTTCAAATTGGAATACGAGGGACTCCACCAAATTTATTTTTCTTGTGGAAGATATGGGCACAAAATTGACGGGTGTGTTGAATTGGCTAAAGAGACAAAATAAGTTGCAGAAAAACATGGTGAAGACTCTAGCCGGAGACACCACGGAGGGGGTGACAACGCCGAAAACCTGAGACAAGGGAAGCAGAGTCAGCAATAAAAAAATGAGAAAGAAAATATGATAGCAAAAAATCAGAGAGCAAATATGAAAAATCAAGCCGTTGAGAATATTCAGCAGAACCAAATCCCACAAATCAATCAAAATTTGAATACTGAAGGTTTGAAAAATAAGGAAAGTCCCTTTGGACCATAGATGGTGGTTAAAAAATCCCAAAGAAAGAATAGACAAAATTCTGGTAAGGCGTATGAAAAAAAGAAAGAAATGATTATGCAGGCAGATTTGATGCATTAAAGGAGCAAGAGCTAGAAGAGAAAAATGGAGTGCATTTGGAAGAAAATATTCATTCTAATAAGGAAAAGAAAAATGATGCTAACGTAAAAAGAGTGCAATATTATGACAGCGTGAAAAACTAACAGAGGAACTATAATGCTGCTACAAAGAATTATACAACAAGTAAAACCTACAAAGGCAAGAACTCTGATAATAGTAGAAGGAATAACCAGAATCAAGCAGGAAGCTCTAAACACAAACAACAATTCAGCACAAACAAGTTCACTTCTGAAGCAAAAAATCAAGCTAATACAGAGAAGCAAGAGAACACTCCAATAGATGCAACAAATAACAGAAGTAAAGAAGGAAGCCATAGTGAATACTGGAAACAATTCAGTAGGTTAGGGAAGAATATTTACAACAGCCGTAAAGAGGGCAACGTTATTCCTCTGTTTGGCAATATTGACCATCACACGGAAAACTTTATAGCCACCGCTATGGGGGAGGAAGGGTAGAAGGTCAAATAGGTATTATCAAAGACAAACCACCTGAGAGTGAACAGGATACCAGGGTAGAGAACATTGAAGTGACAGATAGTCGTATGCATGATGACAACTCTAGAGTCAAAGAGCAATCTGATGCCGAGGATATTCGACATATGGAGATTTAATTCTTCTCTTCTCTGTCCAGGGAGTCTCTTCCCTCGTCTTATTTTTATGCTTTCTAGATTTTTTTTATGATGAATACTTTAATTTGGAATTGCAGAGGAGCCTCTGCAAAGGGGTTCCACTCTATGCTAACTGATTTATATACTAAGTATAAGGCAACCTTTTGCATATTACTTGAGACCCATATTTCAGGGAAGAAAGCAGAGCTGATTATTAAAAAATTCGGGTTCGATAGCTGGTGTGTCAACGAAGCTAAAGGCTTCTTGGGCGGTATCTGGTGTTTATGGAAGAAAGATTTTTGGAACATCAAACCCATTACTATAGATAGACAGCTTATCCACTTGGAGGTTCAATGGAATAGAGAACCTCCTTGGTTCTTCACAGCTGTTTATGGGAGCCCTCAAGTAGGAAATCGCAATGCACTATGGGATAAGTTGGAGGACATTGCTAATAGCATAACAGGCCTATGGTGTATAGGAGGGGATTTCAACTCTACTCTTACGATAAATGACACAGGGGGATCCTCCAATCTTTCTCTTGATACTTATAAGTTTCAAAACTGTTTAAATGTTTGCGGGTTAAAAGATTTAGGCTTCTCAGGGCCCCCTTTCACCTGACAAAGAAGAAATATTAAGAGAAGGCTTGACCATTTTCTCAGCAATATTTTCTTCTCTAATCGTTTTCTTGATGTTGGTGTGAAGCATCTCCCTAAATTAAAATCTGACCATTTACCTATCCTTCTTGACTTTCAGATAGCTAATGATGATGGGAGGGATAAATCATTTCCGTTCCTTGCGCCTTGGATTCTGCATGAAGACTATAATAACTTGGTGAAAGGAAGTTGGAATAAAACTCAAGGGCTTGTTCAAAATGTCAGGAATTTCACAGCCCAAGCAAGGTTATGGAATAAGGATGTCTTTGGACACATCTTTAGAAAAAAAGCAACGAATTCTGACCAGATTGGAGGGAATCAATAACAAGTTATCTTTTCTTCCTAATCTTTTCTTAGAAAAGCTTCAAAATGATCTCAACAAGGAGTATGAGACCATTTCCATCCAAGAGGAAAGCTATTGGCAACAAATGTCTAGGTGTAACAAAATTAACTTTGGTGATAAAAACACAAGATACTTTCATCAGAAGGCTAATGGAAGAAGGAGAAGAAATAAATTTACTGCACTTAAAGATGAGGAAGGTAACTGGATTGATGATGTTGCTGATTTGAAGAAATGGGGAGTGAATTTCTTTAAGGCTCTCTACTTTTTCAGACTGGATTCATAAGCCCTACCCTATTAAAAATCAGTTCCCTAAGCTTCATGAAGAAGACTATGCTGAGCTTGCGAAGGAAGCCTCTAGAGAGGAAGTTAAAAATGCTATCTTTAACATGGGAAGTTGGAAGGCACCGGGCAACGATGGAATCCCAGCAAAATTTTTCCAACACTCCTGGGAGATAGTAGCGGAATCATTAACCAGCTGGGTCAAGGACATCTTCCAAGACCCGAGAAACATCAGGAAAGTCAATCAAACGCTGATTACTATCATATCCAAAAATTCAGCTCCGGAAAATTTTAGCCACTTCAGACCCATTAGTCTCTGTAACGTGTGTTATAAAGTGATAACTAAAATTGTGGCTTCTAGACTTAAGAATTTTATGCCTACTCTTATTGCTAACACTCAATCTAGCTTTGTGCCTGGCAGGGTTAGTGCGGATAATATTCTTGTGGTACAGGAAGTGGTCCATACTATGAGGAGCAGGAACCAAGGCAAAGGCTTAATGACGATAAAAATTGACTTAGAAAAGGCTTATGATAGATTAAACTGGAACTTTGTGGTGGATACTTTAAAAGATGCGGGAATTCCAGAGAACATTATCAACGTCGTTGCTTATTGCATTTCATCCCCAACTATGAATCTCCTATGAAATGGTTCACCATCTGAAACGTTCTCTCCTACCAGAGGCGTTAGACAGGGAGACCCTCTTTCCCCCTACCTCTTTGTTTTATGTATTGAAAGACTATCACATATAATTAACAAAGTAGTAGGGAATAGAAAGTGGGAACCTATAACCCTTTCCAAAAATGGACCTAATATTTCTCACCTATGCTTTGCAGATGATTTGGTGCTGTTTGCAAAGGCGAGCTTGGAACAGGTTCGAGTTATTAAGGAGACCCTTCAAATATTTTGCCATAGTTCAGGGCAAAAGATCAACCTTAGCAAGTCGTGTGTCTTCTTTTCAAAGAACGTGAACCACAACATCAAATCCAAGCTGTCTTCTTGGAACAAGAGGACTTTATCTCTCGCAGGGAGAACTACGCTCGTCCAATTTGTTCTATCCACTATCCCTAGCTATTGTATGCAAACTATGAAGCTTCCAAAGGTAGTTTGTAATAAGATTGATAAGATTTGTAGAAATTTTCTTTGGGGGAGTAATGAAGAGGAGAAGAAGGTCCACCTTCTAAATTGGGACAAAATTTGTAGGACCAAAAAAGAGGGTGGATTGGGTATTCGAAAAGCTCACGAGACTAACCAGTTATTCCTTATGAAGCTGGCTTGGGGTCTCATTCATAATAAGGACGCCTTGTGGGTTAAAGTCATGAAGGCTAAGTACGGATGTGGGAATGGCAAGGTTCCAAAAGTTCACAAAAAAACTAGCAGTTCGAATGCATGGCAAAGTATCACTTCTATTTGGGATAAGTTTTGTAATCAGCTCGTTTGGAGAATAGGAGATGGAAATGATATTTCTTTTTGGGAGAATCATTGGGTTCCAGGAATCCCTAAACTACGAGAAGCTGCTATTATGAACCTTGACGAGAACAGAATGGCAGAAAAGGTCAAAGATTATGCGAATGAGCATGGGAATTGGGACTGGAAAAAAATATCTCATGTTCTGCCTGATGAGCTAATTAGTCATCTTCGCACCCTAAAAGCCTCTAATGCCTCTACAGGGGAGGATTGTGTGAGTTGGGCTCCAGCAGCAGATGAAAATTTTTCTATCAGAACAGCCTATGATGCCTTTTTCAAGGATAATAGTGAGAACAGTAACATATATAAGCAAATTTGGAAATTAAAGATTCCCTAGAGATTGAAGTCTTTCAGTTGACTTTTAACTCATGAAGCTCTTTTAACAAATAGCAAAAGAAAAAGCAGAGGATTAACTTAAGATAGTACCTGCCCCAGATGCTATGATGTTGAAGAGACGATACTCCACGTTTTGCAGGATTGCCCTTTTATTCACAAAGTGTGGACCAGTATCATTCCCAGAGATTACCAGGACACCTTTTTTTCTCAATCCTTCCATGACTGGTTGAGAAAAAATATTTTGGTAGCCTCTTCTTCTGTTAATGGGACACCTTGGCCCATAACTTTCACCACCACCTGTAACTTAGCCTGGAAAAGCAGAAACGAGCTTATTTTCAGTGAAGAAAGTTTACCAAACACCCAATTTAGTCGCATTGCAGTTAACCTTGCAGATCATTATCACTTTGCTCTAAATCTAACAGAGGTCAGTACCAAAACCTTAAGACTTACCAGAAAGGAATCAATCGGATGGGAACCGCCGGAACAGGATCGCTTAAACTGAACATGGACGGCTCGGTGCTCCAACCTGGAAGTAGAGGGGCGTGTGACGCATTATCCGAAACTGCGAGGGCCGGTGGTAGTAGGTTTCAGCATGAAGATTGGAAAGTGTACCATCACTACGGCAGAAATCTGAGGCTTTTATGTCGGCATTAAACTAGCAACGGAGATGAGAATCTCCAACCTTGTGGTTGAGTCTGACTCTAGATATGCTGTGGAGCTAATTTAAAAGACATCAGTGGAGAAGCACTCTCAATCCACTCTGATTCGAGCTATTAAAGAGCTCCTAGTTGGCTTAGAGAGCGCCGTTGTCCGTCATATCTACCGGGAGACAAATTTATGCACAGATGCTCTTGCTAAGGTAGGGCAAGAACAAGAAGCTAGAGTTCATTGCTTCAAGCTTCCCCCTGTCATGGTCGCACATCATGTGCTTGCTGATAGGAGTAGAATGAAATTCTCCAGAAGCGTTAGCTGTGATCCTTATTTGTCCTGGGCTTTGGGCCCATTATACATAAAAAAAAAGAATTTAAAATTTATAATTTAGATTTTAGAATTTAAAAAATGGAGCATTCTTTAATTTTTTTTCAAAGTGCAATTATATATAAAATATAAACACCAACTAAAATTACCAATTAAAATCACATGTGCACTGAATGATTTTTTAACACTATTCTAGAGACTCCAAACAAATTAAAAACAATTGACATAGATTTAAAATTATAAATTTTTTTTTAACTGATTTCTGATTTCTTTTATAATCAATGGATCTGAAAAAGTTATTATTTAATAGTTTATTTAAAAATTTTAAAAAAACTATTTAAAGACTTAAAAATTTATTTATTTATATAATACATGTAAGATTTTTTAATATGTTTGTTTAAATTTTTAGAATTTTTTGATATTGCGAATTATGTTAAATAGAAAAAAAAATCGTAAAGTATATTATTTAATATTAAATATATTCAGAACTTTTTCATATTTTGGTTAGGATTA
>NC_029794.2:121899986-121902621 GCF_000816755.2 Arachis ipaensis
TCAATCCGTCAATGGTGTATGGTCAACGGCGGCATAATAATAATTTTTTTTTCTATTTAACATAATTCGCAATATCAAAAAATTCTAAGGTAACCCTAAACCCGCAAGGGAAACTTCTCTGATTTTTTTCTCTCTCTCTCTCTCTCTCTCACAGAGAATCCTGTTGAATCGGAATCAGAGTTGTCGTTCGTCAATTCAGGTACTTTACTTTCATTCCTTCCTGCTGCTTCAATTGCATTCGACATTACAAACCTCTATTTTTTTAAGAATGGTGAAATGCTGAAATGAACTAAGATATGTTTCATTGGATACATTGTGTTGTGGAGATAGAATGTCACAAACTCAATTCAAATTTGAAGTATTTTTTATGTATGTAATGCACTACTTTGGACACAATTTGGTTGGCTTAATGTGCTAGAAAAATTACTAGGAGAACTGTTGCAAAGTTTTGTTTCCAATGAATATGAACAATGAGCATTTGAATGTACCGTTTGTGATTTGTGAAATGTAAACAACCCTGAACATATATATTTCCGGAGAAAGGTGCATCGAATTCTTTACTGCTTTAGGTGGTATCTCGTGATTTCTGGAGAAAGATTATTGATTAATTTGATTTGTGGATGCAGTCATGGATTTGTATATGAGGTTCCTGCAATAGCCAGTTTGGGAGGTACTGATAAGTTCAAAGGGGATAAATTTATCAGAGAAGCTGAGTTGTGAGAGAAAGAAGAGACTAGATAAAACCGTTTAACATAAAGTTGTCGTCCTTGTTCGATGGTTGATTCTCCTCTAAAGACTAGTGCTACTATGGAGGAATTAAAATTACCATCCAAGCAGAGTCTGGAAGGAAAGGAAAAGGAACAAGGTGAAGCTGCTGAACATTCTTCTGTGAAGAATGATACTACTGCAAAAGAAATCAATCCATCACGGGATCGGAAAAGGTGGAGAAAGAAAGAGAAGAAACAAGGTGAAGCTGCTGAGCATAAAGGTTATCAGTTTTCAGTGGATATTTCTTCTGTGAAGAAAGATACTACTGTAAAGGAGGTAGATTCATTGCTATGTAAAAATGTTGATCCTAAAAACAAAGGTCCTAATGTTTCGCTGGATAATTGTTCGCCACAGACTGATGCCCCTTCTGAGAAGATAAATTCATCACCGAAGCCGAAAAGGGAAAGAAAGGAGAAGAAACCGGTTGAAGCTGTTGAGCATAAAGATCAAGGTCCTGATGTTTCACTTGGTAAATCTACTCCAAATACTGATATGGATAATGAATTTTCTAATATTGATGCTACTAGAGAGGATGTAAGTTCATCATCGAAGCGGAAAAGGAAGAGAAAGAAGAAGAAACAAGAAAAAGCTGTTGAAGATAAAGGCCCTCGTGCTTCACTGGATAAGAATTCTCAGAAGATTGATGATACCGCAGAGGATTCGTTAAACATATCCCCAGCTTTACCTAATCCTTTAGGCTCCCAAGATATTGTAGAATGTAGTTCTAAGAAGAGAAACAAAAGAAGGAAACGGCAGAAGACAAAATATAATGCTCTTGAAAGCATTGTTAACACTAATGATGTGCCAAAAGATACCTTTTCATCAAAATTTTGTACACCTGCCTTGCATATGCCTTCAGAACATCCAATTCAATTTGGGTCCACTGATTCTATAAGAGGAAAATCTTGTGCAGAGACAAATATTTGTCAGCAAGACAATGACAAGGGGGATCAGCATATACCAATAAAGGAAGCGGAAAACACCAATGGGGAGCATGTTGTTCAAGACATAAGCCGGTCCTACAACTCAAAGAATAAGCTTCTTATCCTTGATATGAATGGACTTCTAGCTGACTTTGCCAAAAAGGTTCCTCAAGGAAGTAAAAGTCCGGATTTTAAAATTTATGGGGGAAGAAAAGGGTCGATAAAAGGTGCAAAGATCAAAAATCATGATTCTTTATTTATGTTAATTTATGTGTATTGTGTCATATGAATTTGACTGACATGTGGGCTTTGCTCTCTGCAGTTTTCAAGAGGCCCTTCTGTGATGAGTTTATACAGTTTTGTCTTGACAGGTTTCATGTGGGTGTTTGGTCATCTAGAAAGAAGTATTTTGCCATTCCATGACTGTTCTTATCTTGTTGCATATGTTTATTCGTTTGAAATAGGGGTTCGTTATGAACGGGTTGGTTGCATTTCAGCATTAGAAAAAGTGGGCTTCATAAATTCTTTATGCTGTCTTGATAATTGTATGAAATTATTGGCAGGAAAAAGCTTGGTACAGCAGTCAACAAAATTTTTGGGGAATCAGCATCCAAACTGCTCTTTCGATGGGTAATCTATTCTCCAAAAGTACAATTTTTAGGTGCTTTTGATTTAACAAACAAGTCAATTATGAATAATTTCTTAACATAGTTGTAATGCATCTTCTATCAAATCGTACCGGATGAACATTTTTAGCTTTTACGTTTACTAGCATTAGTCATTCCTTGCATTGTTGGTTAATATCTCACATCTCTGCAGTATACTTCGCTAACTTGCATGTCTTCCCTTGTGGAGGATATTCCACAGAACTAATAGTTTCTTTTCTTTTCTTAGTTTTTATCACTGAATTATTATTATATTTCTAGGGTTATTTTTGGGTTTCT
>NC_029794.2:121902706-121929713 GCF_000816755.2 Arachis ipaensis
TCCCCTATACAAAAACAAAGCAAAAAGATTTTAAAGGCCATGAACTTTACACCAAATTGGTGGTTCTAATCCTATCCCATAGAGCCAGCTTGTCAGAGAATCTGCAGTAGTATTATTTTGTAACAATATAAGTATTTCACTCTTGGCCATAATGGAACTTCAGTCCTATTTGAAATTTCTTTAGATGGCATTCAATCTTTCTATATTGTTTTATCATATAGGATCAGTCCCACTGTACGAAAACAGGATCTTGTACCCTTGAGGACAAAGGCAAGCCAATTGTGTTCAAGGAACTTCGAAAGTTATGGGAAAAAGTGGATGCCAGTCTTCCATGGAAGAAGGGAGAGTTTAATGAGTCAAACACATTATTGTTGGATGACTCCCCTTACAAAGCATTACTGAATCCTGTAAGTTTTGTTCTTTGGTTTTCGTTTATTTCAATAAGCTTTCTTTTTTGTTGGTGTTCTGTTAATTTTCTTATGCAAATTATTTTCAGAGGAACACAGCAATATTTCCCAATCCTTACCATTTTGATGATGTTGATGACACATCATTAGGTGAGACATGCTTCTGCCCATTTCCCTCTCCTTTTCACATCCTTTTATATTTTCTCTTCTTATGCTTCTCCATTGATAAATATATTGAGTCTTCTTTCAAATTAATGATACATCACAGGGCTGGGAAGTGATCTTCATATGTACCTTGAAGGGCTGGCTGGGGCTGAGAATGTTCAAGAGTATGTGGCATCACATCCATTTGGCCAAGAGGCCATAACCGAAACACACCGGTCTTGGAATTTCTATCGCAAAGTTATTGAAGCAGTTAAACGCAACAAAATTGCTGCTCAGATGCGGGGTAAATGTGGCTGAGATTATTCTTGTCATATTGATTCATTTGGCATGCATGGTTTACTTTAATATTAAGTCACTTCGATGGTTGAAATGCTGTTGGGTGTTGCTTTAGAAAGATGTCCGAAATAAGATTAGTTATTTGTACTCCTTGTAAGGTTAGGAATATAGTTTTTCTTCGTCATATTTCAACTCTTGTTAACGAGTTTTACTCAGTGGATGAATGTTTTGAAAATCGCTTTATTCAGTTATTGAGTTTACAACTTTCCATGATAAGGCACAATACAATAACGTCAGTTGATCCATGTAGCTGATCTTTCCCAGTGGGGATTGGATTCTGGTGTTATTGGTAATGAATTTTTTGAACATTCATAGTGAAAGGAAATTACTTTTCATCAAAACCATGCCTTGCCATTATTCCTCTTGGTCATACATTACTAGCTTAATTCGAGTGAAATGTGTCGCTAGTATCAATGATGTCGATAATTTATGATGCTCCAATTGAAACTCTATAGCTAGAATGGCAGGGACTGTTTAGCAAATACCGTTGTTGTTGTCGTTCCTGTTTAGAATTTGCTCTAAATCTGGTTGCTGCAGCTATGTCTAGGGGACAATTGCAGAGCTCCACCGTAACAGGCGAAAATACTGTCCATTTGCTTCCTGCTGCCGGTGATCCTCCACAAGAGCCCACAACACTTGTTGCTAGCGCCACCGATGATCCACAGTTGACCAAGGCGCCACCACCTCCCACTACCCGAGATCCACTACAATTGACTGATCCAGTGCCACTTCCTTCCACAGCCACTGCGGCAATGCTTCCTTAATGCTGGTCACCACACAAACCACAGCTGAAAATTCCAAAGCCGCCGGCTGCACTGTTCCCCTTAAAGAATCCCTGCACCGGCTGGTGTCATGGTGAATGTTGTCTGCCTTTGCGAGAAACCACTCGCCATGTTGCCAAATGACCCATCGCTATTCTTTGTGCACATCAAGCCACCGTGCACCTCCTTTGCATTGTGCTGCTGCTGCCTGCTGCCTGCTGCCTGCTGCTGCATATCTTCTTTGGTTCACTCAAAATTTCTGCGCTTTGGGTCTCGATCTATTATC
Source organism: Arachis ipaensis (assembly GCF_000816755.2). Taxonomy (NCBI): domain Eukaryota; kingdom Viridiplantae; phylum Streptophyta; class Magnoliopsida; order Fabales; family Fabaceae; genus Arachis; species Arachis ipaensis. Next base: position 121,904,662 of record NC_029794.2, read on the forward strand.
TGGGTCCTGAAGCCCTGATTATTGTTGTTAGCATCATGCTGATTACTGTTCCATTGAAACTAAATTCTTTGCTGTAATTTTTAGGTGATTGAGTTGTTATATTAGTTTCCATGCATTTTTGTGCACTTTTTGTAGTTTCAAGAAACTTGTTTATTAATGCTTTCAAGATGTAAAGCAGAGGCCTAAGGGTTGTCATGAGCCAAGTTATAATGGCATTGTGATTATAGGGCAACAAAATTAAATGAGCTACTTTTGCCATTCCATGTCCCAGAATTTTATTTTACTTTATTTTTCTATTATCCCTCTTCATGTGAGTACTTATTAATGTTTTTTTTTTTTTAATGGTTAGTGATAATAATTGAACACGTATGTTGTAAGTTGTAACCCAACCACCATTTATTTTTGGCAAGTGCAAGTCATGAATAAGATTGCATGTGCTTCATAGTGTTGACATAATATCATGCAGCATGTAGGAATACATCACCCACCAACCATTCAATGCTTCTGATTTCCATCTGCATGCAACTATTTAAATAAAAATTAATTTAAAAAAGAAAGGTGCAATTCATTTATTATCAACAATATTGCTGTTTTAATGTTTCGGTCAACACTCAACAACAAGCATCTTTTGCTTTGGACCACAAAGTTTTGAATTATCCCAATCAATAAAAAGCTCATCTAATATCTTTAAAAAAACAAAAGAAAAAACAAAAAAGTAAAAGGCCCATAAGTCCAAACTAGAATTCAGTATTGAGTATTGACTCATGCAATGGGTGTGTGCAGATGAAAAAAGTTTTGAGGTTTTGATCTCTTAACTCTCTCGTCATTAGCATCAAAACATTGAAAATGATTTAGAAACTCAACAAGTCGGCAGTGATTATTACAACTTAAATAAAATGTTAATCATATAACTTAAATTGATAGCTCATTTTTTAATCAATATTTTATTCAATAATTATGATTGCTTAAGTATACATTCTATTATATTTCTAAGACTAACTCCTAATTAACTTTACTATACCTATTGCTTGAAAAACAAAAGTAACAACATTATTTCTAGGCTTCTCTCAATTCTAGTCATGTAGGTAGCATTTATTTTTAAAAGCTAGAATTGACATGGAAGACTGAGACTTGTGTTTGATTTTTGGAAATTAAAATTAAAATTTCAGTCTCTTTAATATTTTTAAAAAATAAAAATTAAAGATTAAAATTTTAAATATAGAGACTAAAATTTTAATAATATTTTTTAAAAAAAATATTTTTATTTAACTTTTTAAATTTTAAATTTAACAAAAAATATACTGAATATTTTCATGACTTAAACTAAGCAATATCGGGAGAGAAGAGATACACCAAAGAATATAAAGAAAAAAGAGATGACGCTGACAAGGTTAAGGGTCGTTGTCATTGTCGAAGAGAGAGAAGGGAAGGGAGGGGGAGGAACGGCTCCTGTTGTGGAAGAGACTCATTGGAGGAGATTGCTGCAAAGAGAGGAATGCAAAGAAGGGGGAGGATTTCGAGACGGTGGCGAAAGAATATCCTCCTTTGGTGGTGTCAGCGAGGGAATGGAGCCATCCGAAGTTGGGAGCGGGTGCTGCAACTTCATTCTGGTGATTATCTTAGAGTAAAATCTTTTTTCGATTTTTTTTTTCAATTTAGACAACCTATACTTTAATGATTGAAAAATGATAATCCGTCTCCTATCCGATCCTTCCTTTTTGTTAGACGCATGAGCCCTTTTATGAGAATCTCTGGTAAAAAGTGGCAGAAAATACTTACGTATGACGTTAGCTTATATGATTTGGCCTTCACCTGTTCTACATAAATGATAACCATTTGATTGGGACTGTTTATTGCCTATACAGTCATCAAAATAACGCTGCAAAGGGATGATAACCATTTGATTGGGACATCATTTTGATGATTATGTAGGAACTAAATAATTCCAATCGAATGGCTATCATTCATGTAGGACTGATAAAAGTTAGATCATACAAGTTACGTCATATGTAAGCATTTTTCATCATCTTTTGTCGAAAATTCTTACAAAATACTCATGGGTTTAATGAAAAGGAAAGATAGGGGTTCATGCGTCTAACAAAAAGAAAGAATAAGGGATGAATTATCATTTTTAATTTTAAGGTGCAGATTGTCTAAATTAAAAAAGAATAGGGGTCGAAAAAGAATTTTACTTATTTTCTTATGATGATGATGATTCTCAAAGGGAAGGAGAAGAGGAAAAAAAAAGAAAAAAAGAAAGGGGGGTGATTAGGGCTTATTTTGTTTTTATATTTTTTGTTTAATAAAAATATTTAAATAATTTTATTTATTTTAATTTTATATTATTTTAAAAACAAATAATCATAGGTACTAATGAGAGGGGGGAACTCTAGAGGGGTGGAACTAGGGGTGTACACCCACAAGCAAAGGATCCTAGGATTTGAAATTGGGAGGAATATCAAAGATTGGAAAAGGATTCGTTCTTTGAGTTTGTGGATAATCTACCAGAGGATATCTCAAGGAGAGAATTGTATCACTTGTTTTGTTGGACGGGAAGAATTAACGACATCTATCTTGGCCGAAAACGGAAGAGTGGAATGATTTATCTTTTTGCCTTTGTTCGTTACACGACAAAAGGTAATTACTGACGGAGAAGCTAAGTTTAGAAGACAATCTCAGACGAGGGGAGGACCGGTGCAGATGGACCTCAAGAGTCAGCATGGAGGAGGACCAGAGGGTTCCTATCATGGGAAAGGCGTTGCTGCTGACCAAGTCATTGAGGAACAGCCAGTGCGAGACCATAAGGCAACCATAACGGGGAATGGAGATATGAAACGAATTGATGTGCCAATACTCGCAGCAAATATGGATTGGTTGGTGAGGAGTTTAGTGGGAAAAACCTTGAACCCTTTTGACCTAAGATCGGTGAAGAAGATGGTGTGTAAAAATATGTCTCACATTGTGGACGTTAGGGAGATCGGAGCGTCCAAAGTGCTGTTAATATTTGATACTGTGCAGCATGCTGACGAAGCGTTTACATTCAAAATGGATACTTTGTTGCAATTCTTCTATAGGATCTGGCGTTGGGAGGAGTCGGAACGCTGTAACACTCGAAGAGTGTGGTTGGAGTGCTACGGAATACCTTTACATGCATGGTCGCCGGAAACATTTAAAAAAATAGGAGGGCAGTGGGGCGACGTGCTTCAGTGTGACGTAACGACAGGAGAAGGAGCATCGTTTACAGCTGGAAGGATTCAAGTTGAGACGGGGGTATTTGATGTAATTCGAGAGTGGATGCAAATTACTGTTAGGAATTCTGTGTTTGGGGTTTTTGTGAAGGAGGTGGGCTCCCAGGTCTGTGGGGCGGACAGTGTGGAGAGGAGCCGCATAGTCTGTGCTGAGAATGTAGTTTCCGATGCCCCTGGCAAGGTCCTTACGAAGGTGGCGGGAAATTGGGATCCGGCGGCGGAATTGGTTGACGGTAGGGCTACGGTGGCTGTACATGGGGAGGACAGAATAGGAATTAATGATGTGCTTTTGAATGATGTTAACATTGATTATTTGAATTTCAAAAAGGATACGCATGTACCAGATTCAGTTAGTGGTACCAAGGACGATGGGGAAGCGGATTCTAAGAGATTTGAGGTGATTAATGAGGGGGAGTCGGAGAAAACGATCACGCAGGTATGTGGGGGGTTCCTGCAGCGTCTGATAGACCGTATGGTATGTATAATGTGGGCCATCTGGTGTGTTACCAGGCTGAGAGGGGTGAGGGGTGCGTTTTGGGCTTGCCTCCAATTGGCCCAACAGCAAATCAGGGAGGATATGGGCTGCGGGACGCTTACGAAGAGCCCCTGGTGATTGGGACAGATGCTGGGTTGGGCCAGGGTTGTATACTGGCTGGAACGATTCCTGGACCTCTCTCCATTGGAAGCACGGGTGGGTCGGTTCAACCGAGGATCCTGAGGGCTACACGAGATCTGATTGCAGCAGCGCCCTTGGATGGTAAGCGAGGCTGGCCAAGGTACCCAGAAAAGGTTGCTACTGCGTCGGGAGGGGTGATACACAATGCTTGGAGATCTCTGGTGGCTGGGACTCAGGACTTGGAGGAGGATATGGAGGGAGCAGAACCGATCGCGGAGGAGGCTGTTGAGCCCGATTGTGGAAGGGTGTCGCAGGGGGAGACGAATGCCGGAGAGGCAGTACGACGGCAGGAACAAGTGGTGCAGGACAGGGGAATTGCGGACAGACTCCACTGTGATAGGTCCCAAGTGAGCCTGAGATGTCAAACCGGGAAGGATAGGACCTCGGTAGCAAACGACAGAACAAAGAGCGACATGAAGGATGTGGCTGACGGTGGTGATCCCTTGGGGGTAGGAGCAGGGTCTGAAATGGAAACAGGGCATAATTCAGAGGGCGAGGAGTACAAGGGGACGTAGAAAGAGCAAATCCAGGAAAGTCAAGCAACCTGGGCACTGGCAGTGGAATCGGATGCTGTTTTATACAATGAAAAAGAATATATTATGGGGATTTTGCAAGCACAAAATGAGGAAATAGCGGCGAAGAGAAGACTGACAAAGCAAAAAGAAAAGGCGAAAAGGAGTCGGCCAAAAAATCAAAATAAAGTGAGTAAAAATTTGTTTAAATGATTGTGAGCTGTTGGAACATTAAGGGGTTGAGGGGGGACGGAAAATTGAGCATGGTGAAATCTTTGAAGAAAAAATATAACTTGAACATGTTAGGACTGCTTGAAACAAAAAGAGAAGTGCTTACTAAATATGATGTTGCAAGGCTTTGGGGAATTAGTACTACTGGTTGGGAGTTTGTGGAGTCTATAGGGACGGCTAGGAGTCTGTTATTGATTTGGGATGATGGAGTGTTTAAAGTACATAACAGCTATAAAGGTGAGTGGTGGCTATGCGTTGAAGGAGTTTTAACAAGGACTAACTTCCTTTGTACTTTTTGTTTGGTGTACGGGGCGCATGGGAGGGAGGCAAAGAGAGGGATGTGGGAAGAACTGAGCTATGTGGCGGGTTTGTGTCAGGTTCCGTTCTGCTTTTTAGGGGACTTTAATGAAATTTTACAAGTTGAGGATCGCAAAGAAGTTACTAGCTTGCCGGCATCATTGGAAGAGTTTAAGAGCTAGGTGCATGACATGCAGTTGATGGATTTACCTCTTACTGATAGAAAGTATACATGGTTTCGGGGTAGATCCTGTAGTCGGATTGATAGGGTTCTGGTCAATGTTGAATGGAATGAGAAGTTTCCAGATATTCGGCTAAAAGGTGGCCCAAGGGGGTTGTCCGATCACTGTCCGTTGATCTTGGAAGGTATAAGATTAGGAGGGGGCCCTAGACCATTCAGAAGTCTGGATTCCTAGTTTACGCATGAGGGATTTCTGAGAATGACGAAGAATGAATGGAGAAGCTCGGGAGAAGCGCGGTTCACGTGTAAACTGAGGGCTTTAATCGTACCATTGCGGCAATGGCACAAGGATAACTTCCGGGACATGGATAAGAGACTCATGAGGTTTGAGGAAGAGATTACCAGGCTGGATAATTTAGCTAGTGATGGGATTTATGATGGTACAACGGAGGCTAGAAGGAAGGCACTGGTGAGCTTTTGTGAAAAATGGTACATTAGGAAGGAAATCCACTGGAAACAAATGTCTCGGTCCAAGCATGCTGCAAACATGGATAAGAATACCAGATACTTTAATAACATTGCCTCGGCCAGAAGACGGAATAACAGAATCGATGCCTTGATGATACATGGAAGACTTGTGCGGAATCAGGCGAGAATAAAAGGTTCAATTCGAGGGTTCTACAAGGATTTATATAGACAGGAATATGCTCTGAGGATTGGAGTCCGGGATGGCTTAGTGAAGCATATCCATAGGGATGAGGCTGAAGCACTGGAAGTGATGTCGTCGGAGATGGAAATCAAGGAGGCAGTGTGGGACTGCGAATCTTCAAAAGCTCCAGGAAGTGATGGGTATAACATGAACTTTATAAAGAAATGCTGGGAGGACATTGGGCCGGAATTCATTGCAGCGGTGCTGGGGTTCTTTCAAAGTGCTAAGTTGCCAACGGATGTGAATGTATTGTGGGTGACACTAGCCCCAAAGTTTGAAGGTGCAAAGAAGGTGAAGGATTTTCGGCCGATCAGTATGGTGGGGTGTGTGTGTAAAGTAATTTCGAAGGTGTTGGTGAGAAGAATGCGATCTATGATGCCGGGGTTGGTCAGAGAGACTCAGACTGCGTTTGTAAAGGGTAGGAAAATTCATGATGGTGCACTCATAGCTTGTGAGACGGTTCATTGGCTGAAGACTCAGAAAAAGACAGCGGCTATTATCAAATTGGATTTTCAAAAAGCTTATGACAGAGTAAGATGGAGTTTTGTTGATATTGTGCTTCAGAAAATGGGCTTCGGCCAAAGGTGGAGAAATTGGGTCAAGGAGTGTGTTACTACGGCTACTATGGCAGTCCTGGTAAACGGGTCACCATCCAAGCCATTCAAGATGGAGAGGGGACTAAGACAAGGGGACCCACTTTCTCCACTTCTGTTTGTGCTAGTTGTCGATGTTTTGCATAGGATGTTGGGGAAAGCTGTCAGGAACGGGCGCATTGCTCCGCTGCTGGTAAGGGGAGATCATATTAAACTCTCGCACTTATAATTTGCGGATGACACCATTTTATTCTGCCCGTCGGTGACTGAAACAATTGTAAACTATAAGAGACTGTTGCGGTGTTTTGAGTTGATGTCTGGGCTGAGCATCAATTTTGATAAATCGAATTTGATATCGGTGAACTGTGAGCAAGGATGGATTGATCATGTGTGTGGACTACTGGGATGCCAGCAAGCCGCTCTATCGGTTAGATACTTAGGGATTTCTCTGGGAGCGAATCCGCGCCTGGTGAAGACTTGGAAACCAATCATCAATAAGGTGGAACGGAAGCTTAGCTTATGGAAAGCGAATGTTTTGAATAAATCAGGTAAGCTTGTCCTTATCAAATCTGTCCTGAATAGCCTCCCCATATATTACCTAAGTCTGTACAAGATGCCGAAGGCGGTGGCGGACAAGCTGATTGCTTTACAAAGGAACTTTATGTGGTGCAAGGAGAACGGTAACTATGGTATACCTTTGGTCAAGTGGGAGCTGGTCCAGGCTCCAAAAAAGGTTGGGGGCTTGGGGGTTGGTGATGCAGTGCTGAGAAACACAGCGCTCCTGTTTAAGTGGTGGTGGCGGTTTCCAAAGGAGGATTGCCCGTTGTGGAAGAAGATTATTTGTTCATGCAACAAGTTGAACCCGGATGTAATGCTAGCAACTCAGCCTTTACCAGTAAAAGGAGGGCCTTGGAAAGACATATGTCAGCTGAATATCAAAGAACCACAGATTCGAGATAAAGTGGTTAGTGGGCTGGCGATGAAAGTAGGCAATGGTATGAAAACCCAGTTTTTGGAAGATAAATGGGTTCAAGGTGGTGCTCTGAAAGTGAGTTTTCCAAGACTCTTCTCTATTTCAAGCCAGCAAGAATTTGTCATTGGGGATTGTGGATTTTGGGATGGGCTAGAATGGATGTGGAATTTTCAATGGAGGAGGGAGTTGTTCCAATGGGAGCTGGAACTTGTCCATCAGCTTCATGAGAGGTTAAGGCCAGTGAAGTTGTCATCTGGTCGGGAGGACAATGTGGTGTGGAAGTTTGAAAATAAAGGTGTTTTTTCTACTAGCTCTGTTGTGCAGGCCATACAATCGGAGACACTGACAGCTAAGATCACGAGCTATAGCTTCACGAGTTCCCTTGGGAAAGGTTTCGTACCTCCGAGAATTGAGCTTTTTGGGTGGTTTGTGCTAGTTGGTAGAGTTAACGCAAAGGAGAGGTTGACTAAATTAGGAGTTAACATTCTAAGTGATAGTATGTGTGTACTGTGTACCAAGAAAATAGAATTTGCTGAGCATTTATTTCTTCGTTGTGAGGTAACATGGCAGGTGTGGTACAAGTGGTTGAGGTCATTTAGTAGAGAGTGGGTACTTCCTGGTGTTGAAATAAATTAATTTCAATAACCAAGATCATCCATATTGAATCACCAAACATATAACATAATGCGGAAGTGTACCTTTACTCGTAAGAGTCAGAAATTGATGGAAGAATTTGGATCTTGTGGTTCTTTCGGTCTTCCTCAACCAAAGCCTTCTGTATTCCTAGGAGGCTGAATCGTAACTCTTTTGATGGGGAAAGAGAAACAAAGGCGGCTTTGGCATATTGGGGACCGAAATCCTGAAGGCCTATTTATATTTGAGCATGGCACCCATTAAACCCTAAAGCCCAAATAAAATAGTATCTAAAGTCCAAAAGATAATATATCTAAAATCCAAAAGATAATTATCTAAGGAACAAAAGATAATATCTAGTTTTATTCTCATTTAATTTCAAATCAAAAGTAATAATGACTTATTCAATTTAGCATTTATAACAATAAATGAGATCACCATCATATAAGTCATTTAATTTGAAATAGCATAATTTGTGATTATAATTAATATATGTATTGCCCACAAACAAATTAGGAATTAAAATAATTTCCTAACAATCTCCCGCTTGGGCTAGACATATATTCTTTCTTTATATAATCACATCTTATAAACTTTATGCGCGCATCTGAATGCTATTTCTCTCATTACTTTAACAATCTAGTTCGTCTCATACATTAGATATGGAACTACCGCAACTTTTATCACATTAATATCGTGACTAAACCACGACAATCACCATCCTAATATACTTAACGACATAGATCAAATTTGGATGAGTAATATGGAAATTACATGCCAAGTGATCTCATGCATGTTGGTGCACGAAATTGTGATCTCAACTGCGCCAACAACTTGGTACGCATGATCATAATCTCAATTCTTTTTCACAACTCCGCACAACTAACCAGCAAGTGCACTGGGTCGTCCAAGTAATAAACCTTACGTGAGTAAGGGTCGATCCCACGGAGATTGTCGGCTTGAAGCAAGCTATGGTCATCTTGTAAATCTCAGTCAGGCAGATTCAAATGGTTATGAGGTTTTGATAATTAAAATATAATATAAAATAAAGATAGAAATACTTATGTAATTCATTGGTGGTATTTCAGATAAGTGTATGGAGATGCTTGTTGCTTCTGAATCTCTGCTTTTCTACTGTCTTCATTCAATTATTCATACTCCTTTCTATGGCAAGCTGTATGTTGGGGGATCACTGTTGTCAATGGCTACCATCTGTCCTCTCAGTGAAAATGGTCCAAATGCACTGTCACCACACGGCTAATCATCTGTCGGTTCTCACTCATGTTGGAATAGGATCCATTGATCCTTTTGCGTCTGTCACTACGCCCAACACTCGCGAGTTTGAAGCTCGTCACAGTCATCCCATCCCAGATCCTACTTGGAATACCACAGACAAGGTTTAGACTTTCTGAATCTCAAGAATGCTGCCAATTGATTCTAGCTTATACTACGAAGACTCTGATCTCACGATCAGGAGGCTAAGAGATACACATTCAAGCTCTTTTTCATGTAGAACGGAAGTGGTTGTCAGGCACGCGTTCATAGGTGAGAATGGTGATGAGTGTCACATAATTATCACATTCATCATATTCTTGGGTGTGAATGAATATCTTAGAATAAGAATAAGCTTGAATTGAATAGAAAAACAATAGTACTTTGCATTAATTTATGAGGAACAACAGAGCTCCACACCTTAATCCATGAGGTGTAGAAACTCCACCGTTGAAAATACATAAGTAACGAAGGTCCAGGCATGGCCGTGAGGCCAGCCTCCAAACGTGTACAATATGATCTAAAGATGATCAAAAGATATAAAATAAATCACTAAAATTAGTTTTTATACTAAACTAGTAGCTAGGGTTACAAAAAATAAGTAACTAAATGCAGATAGTGCAGAAATCCGCTTCTGGGGCCCACTTGATGTGTGCTTGGACTCAGTATTGAAGTTTTCACGTGTAGAGACTCTTCTTAGAGCTAAACGCCAGCTTTGGTGCCAGTTTGGGCGTTTAACTCCTGCTTGTAACTCAGTTCTGGCGTTTAACACCAGAATAGGGCAGGAAGTTGGCGTTTAAGCGCCAGTTTGCATCGTCAAAACTCAAGAAAAGTATGGACTATTATATATTTCTGGAAAGCCCAGAATGTTTACTTTCCAACGCAATTGAGATCACGCCAATTGAATTTCTGTAACTCTAGAAAATCCATTTCGAGTGCAAGGAAGTCAGAATCCAAGAGCATCTGCAGTTCTTTTTTAGCCTCTGAATCATATTTTTGCTCAGGTCCCTCAATTTCAGCCAGAAAATATCTGAAATCACAGAAAAATACACAAACTCATAGTAAAGTCTAGAAATGTAAATTTTTCTTGAAAACTAAAAAAATATAGTAAAAACTAACTAAATCATACTAAAAACTACCTAAAAATAATGCCAAAAAGCGTATAAATTATCCGCTCATCACAACACCAAACTTAAATTGTTGCTTGTCCCCAAGCAACTGAAAATCAAATAGGATAAAAAGAAGAGAATATACTATAAATTCCAAAATATCAATGAAACTTAGCTCCAATTAGATGAGCGGGACTAATAGCTTTTGCCTCTGAACAGTTTTGGTATCTCACTTTATCCTTTGAAGTTCAGAATGATTGGCATCTATAGGAACTCAGAACTTAGATAGTGTTATTGATTCTCCTAGTTCATTATGTTGATTCTTGAACATAACTACTTTATGAGTCTTGGTCGTGGCCCTAAACACTTTATTTTCCAGTATTACCACCGGACATAAATGCCATAGACACATAACTGGGTGAACCTTTTCAGATTGTGACTCAGTTTTGCTAGAGTTCCCAATTAGAGGTGTCCAGGGTTATTAAGCACACTCTTTTTGCTTTGGATCACGACTTTAACCGCTCAGTCTCAAGCTTTTCACTTGACACTTTCACGCCACAAGCACATGGTTAGGGACAGCTTGGTTTAGCCGCTTAGGCCAGGATTTTATTCCTGTGGGCCCTCCTATCTATTAATGCTCAAAGCATTGGATCCTTTTTACCCTTGCCTTTTAGTTTAAAGGGTTACTGGTTTTTTGCTCTTGTCTTTTGGTTTAAAGAGCTCTTGGCTTTTTCTGCTTGCTTTTTCTTTTTCTCTCCTTTTTTTTTCACAAGCCTTGTTTTTCACTGCTTTTTCTTGCTTCAAGAATCAATTTTATAATTTTTCAGATTATCAATAACATTTCTCCTTTTTCATTATTCTTTCAAGAGCCAACAATTTTAACATTCATAAATAACAAATTCAAAAGACATATGCACTGTTCAAGCATTCATTCAGAAAACAAAAAGTATTGTCACCACATCAAAATAATTAAACTAATCTCAAGGATGAATTCGAAATTCATGTACTTCTTGTTCTTTTGTAATTAAAGTATTTTTCATTTAAGAAAGGTGATGGATTCATAGGACATTCATAGCTTTAAGACATAGACACTTAAACACTAATGATCATGTAATAAAGGCACAAACATGAATAAACATAGAGCATAGTAAACAAAAAACAGAAAAATAAAGAACAAGAAAATTAAAGAACGGGTCCACCTTAGTGATGGTGGCTAGTTCTTCCTCTTGAAGATCTTATGGAGTGCTTTAGCTCCTCAATGTATCTTCCTTGCCTTTGTTGCTCCTCCCTCATAGCTCTTTGATCTTCTCTAATTTCATGGAGGAGGATAGAATGCTCTTGGTGCTCCATCCTTAGTTGTCCCATGTTGGAACTTAATTCTCCTAGGGAGGTGTTAATTTGCTCCCAATAGTTTTGTGGAGGAAAGTGCATCCCTTGAGGCATCTCAGGGGTTTCATGATGAGGAACTTTCTCATGCTCTTGTTGAGGTCCATGAGTGGGCTCTCTTATTTGCTCCATCCTCTTTTCGTGATGGGCTTGTCCTCTTCAATGAGGATGTCTCCCTCTATGAAAATCCCAGCCGAATTGCAGAGGTGACAAATGAGGTGAGGAAAGGCTAACCTTGCCAAAGTGGAGGACTTGTCAGCCACTTTGTAGAGTTCTTGAGGTATAATCTCATGAACTTCCACTTCCTCCCCAATCATGATACTATGGATCATGATGGCCCGATCCACAGTTACTTCGGATCGGTTGCTAGTAGGAATGATAGAGTGTTGGATGAACTCCAACCATCCTCTAGCCACAGGCTTAAGGTCATGCCTTCTCAATTGAACCGGCTTACCTCTTGAGTCAATTTTCCATTGAGCTCCTTCCACACATATGTCCATAAGAACTTGGTCCAACTTTTGATCAAAGTTGACCATTTTGGTGTAGGGGCGTGCGTTTTCTTGCATCATTGGCAAGTTGAACGCCAACCTTACATTTTCCGGTCTAAAATCTAGGTATTTCCCCCGAACCATTGTAAGCCAATTCTTTGGATTCGGGTTCATACTTTGATCATGGTTCTTAGTGATCCATGCTTTTGCATAGAACTCTTGAACCATTAAGATCCCGACTTGTTGAATAGGATTGGAGAGAACTTCCCATCCTCTTCTTCTAATCTCTTGTCGGATCTCCAGATATTCACCCTTTTTGAGCTTAAAAGGGACCTCAAAGATCACCTTTTTCTTAGCCACAACATCATAGAAGTGGTCTTGATGGACCTTTGAGATGAATCACTCCATCTTCCATGACTCGGAGGTGGAAGCTTTTGCCTTTCCTTTCCTCTTTCTAGAGGTTTCTCCGGCCTTAGGTGCCATTAATGGTTATGGAAAAATAAAAATTAATGCTTTTACCACACCAAACTTAAAAGGTTTGCTCGTCCTCGAGCAAAAGAAGAAAGAAAGTAGTAGAAGAAGAAGAAGAAGAAAATGGAGGAGATGGAGGGAGATATGTGGTTCGACCAAGGGGTGGGTATGTGGAGATCTTGTGGGGTCCACAGATCCTGAGGGGTCAAGGACTTATCATCCCTGCTCAATTTAGGCGTGTAAATGCCCTTAGAGTGCAATCCTGGCGTTTAATGCCAGACTGCTGCTTGTTTCTGGCGTTAAACTCCAAGCTGTAGCCTGTTTCTGGCGTTAAACGCCAGTAAGCTTATCCTCCAGGGTGTGCTGTTTTTAATGCTGTTTTTCATTCTGTTTTTGATTTTTCAGTTGTTTTTGTGACTTCACATGATCATCAACCTACAGAAAACATAAAATAACAATGGAAAATAAATAGATATAATTAAATAACATTGGGTTGCCTCCCAATAAGCGCTTCTTTAATGTCAATAGCTTGACAGTGAGCTCTCATGGAGCCTCACAGATAATCAGAGCAGGGTTGGGGCCTCTCAATACCAAACTTAGAGTTTGGTTGTGGCCTCCCAACACCAAACTTAGAGTTTGAATGTGGGGGTTTTGTTTGAATCTGTATTGAGAGAAGCTTTTCATGCTTCCTCTCCATGGTTACAGAAGGAGAACCTTGAGTCGTCTTGAATACAAGGTAGTCCTCATTCAACTGAAGGACCAACTCTCCTCTGTCAACATCAATCACAGCTTTTGCTGTGGCTAGGAAGGGTCTGCCAAGGATGATGGATTCATCTTCATTCTTCCCAGTGTCTAGGATTATAAAATCAGCAGGGATGTAAAGGCCTTCAACCTTTACTAGGACGTCCTCTACTAGTCCATAAGCCTATTTCATTGATTTGTCTGCCATCTCTAGTGAGATTCTTGCAGCTTGTACCTCAAAGATTCCCAGTTTCACCATTGCAAAGAGTGACATGAGGTTTATCCCTGATCCCAGGTCACATAGAGCCTTCTCAAAGGTCATGGTGCCTATGGTACAAGGTATGAAGAATTTTTTGGGATCCAGTTTCTTCTGAGGTAATGTCTGCCTCATTAATGCATTCAGTTCATTGGTGAACAAGGGGTTCATCCTCCCAAGTCTTATTACCAAATAACTTGGCATTTAGCTTCATGATTGCTCCAAGATACTTAGCAACTTGCTCTTCAGTGATGTCTTCATCCTCTTCAGAGGAAGAATATTCATCAGAGCTCATGAATGGCAGAAGGAAGTTCAATGTGATCTCTATGGTCTCTGTATGAGCCTTAGATTCCTTTGGTTCCTCAAAGGGAAACTCCTTTCTGTTCAGAGGACGTCCCATGAGGCTTTTCTCACTGGGACTCACATCCTCCTCACTCTCTCCATGTTCGGCCATGTTGGTCATGGTTATGGCCTTGCACTCTCTCTTGGGATTTTCTTCTATATTGCTTGGGAGAGTACTGGGAGGAGTTTCAGTAATCTTCTTACTCAGCTGACCCACCCGTTCCTCCAAATTTCTAATGGAGGACCTTGTTTTATTCATGAAACTTAGTGTGGTCTTGGATAGATCAGAGACTATGGTTGCCAGGCCAAAATGGCTCTGTTCAGAATTCTCTGTCTGTTGCTGAGAAGATGATGGAAAAGACTTGCTATTGCTAAACCTATTTCTTCCACCATTATTATTGAAGCCTTGTTGAGGCTTCTGTTGGTCCTTCCATGAGAAATTTGGATGATTTCTCCATGAAGGATTATAGGTGTTTTCATAGGGTTCTCCCATGTAATTCACCTCTGCCATTGCAGGGTTCTCAGGATCATAAGCTTCTTCTTTAGAAGATGTTTCTTTAGTACTGTTGGATGCAGCTTGCAATCCATTCAGACTCTGAGAAATCATATTGACTTGCTGAGTCAATATTTTATTCTGAGCCAATATGGCATTCAGAGTATCAATTTCAAGAACTCCCTTTTTCTGAGGCGTCCCATTGTTCACAGGATTCCTCTCAGAGGTGTACATGAACTGGTTATTTGCAACCATTTCAATGAGTTTTTAAGCTTCTGCAGGGGTTTTCAGATGAAAAGATCCTCCTGCAGAATGGTCCAATGACATTTTTGACAACTTAGACAGACCATCATAGAATATACATATGATGCTCCATTCTGGAAGCATGTCACCTTTTGATCAATTGCTTATATCTTTCCCAAGCTTCATAGAGGGACTCACCTTCCTTCTGTCTGAAGGTTTGGATTTCCACTCTAAGCTTGCTCATTTTTTGAGGTGGAAAGAATTTGACCAAGAAAGCACTGACCAGCTTTTCCCAAGAGTTCAGGCTTTTCTTAGGTTGTGAATTTAACCATGTTCTAGCTCTGTCTCTTACAGCAAAAGGGAAAAGCATAAGCATGTAGACCTCGGGATCAACTCCATTGGTCTTAATAGTGTCACAGATTTGCAAGAATTCAGCTAAGAACTGATGAGGATCTTCCAATGGAAGTCCATGAAACTTGCAATTCTGTTGCATTAGAGAAACTAATTGAGGCTTAAGCTCAAAGTTGTTTGCTCCAATGGCAGGAATTGAGATGCTTCTTCCATAGAAATTGGAAGTTGGTGTAGTGAAATCACCAAGCACCTTCTTTGCATTGTTGTTGTTGGGTTCGGCCATAGCTGTTTTCTCTGTTTCGAAAATTTCAGTTAGGTCCTCTTCAGAGTATTGTGCTTTAGCTTCTCTTAGCTTTCTCTTCAGAGTCCTTTCAGGTTCAGGATCAGCTTCAACAAGAATGCCTTTATCCTTGTTCCTGCTCATATGAAAGAGAAGATTACAAAGAAAATATGGAATCCTCTATGTCACAGTATAGAGATTCCTTTATGTGAGTAGAAGAAGAGAAGAATAGAAGAAGGAGAAGAGAAAAATTCAAACACAGAGAAGAAGAGGGGGTTCGAATTATGAGTAGAAGAGAATTGTTAGTAGATAAATAAATAAACAGAAAGAGATGAGAGGGGGAAGAATTCAAAAATTAAATAAAATTAAATAAAAATATTTTTATTTTTATTTTAAAATTAGTTATAATTCGGAATTTAAAAAGAGAAATAAAATTAAATTAAATTAAAATTTAAAACAATTAGTTAATTTGAAAGGAATTTTGAAAAAGTGGTAAGAGATTTTCAAAGTTAGAGAGAGAAAAGTAGTTAGGTGGTTTTGAAAAAGATATGATTGAAATAGAAAACTTTTTAAAATCAAACAAAAAAGTCAAGTAGTTAATTGAAAAAGATTTGAAAATCAATTTTGAAAAGATAAGAAGTTAGAAAAGATTTTGAAAATTGATTTTTGAAAAAGATATGATTGAAAATCATTTTGAAAAAGATTTGAGAAAGAAATTTAAAAAGATTTTATTTTTAAAATTAAAGTTAATTACTTGACTAACAAGAAACAAAAAGATATGTTTTTAAAATTTAAAGATTGAAACTTTTCTTAATAGGCAAGTAACAACTTGAAATTTTTGAATCTAAAAATTGAATGCTAGCAATAAATCCGAAAATATGAAACAAAAATAAGAAAAAGATTTTGAAAATCAATTTTTTTAAAATTTTCGAAAAATATGAAAGAAAAATGAAAAAGATTTGATTTTTGAAAAAGATTTGAAAAAGATAGAATTTTTAAATTGAAAATTTGACTTGACTAATAAGAAACAACTGAATTTTAAAAAAAAATTTGACTAAGTCAATCCAAATTTTCAAAATTTATGAGAAGAATAAGGGAAAGATATTTTTTATTTTTGAATTTTCAATGAAGAAAGAGAAAAACAACAAAATGACTCAAAACATGAAAATTATGAATCACAACAAGAAAAATATGCAAGAACACTTTGAATGTCAAAATGAACACCAAGAACACCTTGAATGTCAAAATGAACATCAAGAACATGTTTTTGAAAATTTTTAAGAAAAGAAACACATGCAAGACACCAAACTTAGAAATTTTCAAACTTTAGATACTAATAATTCAAAAATGCATATGGAAAACAAGAAAAGACGCAAAACATGAAAATGCAAAGATCAAACAAAGAAGATCATCAAGAACAATTTGAAGATCATGAAGAACACCATGCATGAGTTTTCGAAAATTTTTAGGAAATTAAAAAGATGCAATTGACACCAAACTTACAATTTGACACTAGACTCAAACAAGAAACACAAAATTATTTTTGGTTTTATGATTTTATTTAAAAAAATTTGGATTTTTCGAAATTTATTTGGAAAAAGAGAAATAAGGATTTCAAAATTTTTAATAAGAATTCTAGAAATCATGCAATGTTAGTCTAAAGTTTCGGTCCAGGAATTAGACATGGCTTACTAGCCAGCCAAGCTTTCAGTGAAAGCTTCGGTCCAAAACACTAGACATGGCCAATGGCCAGCCAAGCTTCAGTTGAACATTACATACAACAACTAAATTGATGAGAAAGACAAAGAAGCTCTTCTAAGGATAAGTGAAACCTCGGTCCAAAAGATTAGACATGGCTTAACAGCCAGCCAGGATTCAACATATCTCATGAAACTCTAGAATTCATTCTTAAAAATTCTGAAGAACAAAATAAAATTATAAATTATTTTTTTGAAAATTTTTCGAAAATGAAAAGAATAAAAACAAAAACTTAAAATTAAAATAAAATTACCTAATCTGAGCAACAAGATGAAACGTCAGTTGTCCAAACTCGAACAATCCCCAGCAACGGCGCCAAAAACTTGGTGCACGAAATTGTGATCTCAAATGCGCCAACAACTTGGTACGCACGATCATAATCTCAATTCTTTTTCACAACTCCGCACAACTAACCAGTAAGTGCACTGGGTCGTCCAAGTAATAAACCTTACGTGAGTAAGGGTCGATCCCACGGAGATTGTCGGCTTAAAGCAAGCTATGGTCATCTTGTAAATCTCAGTCAGGCAGATTCAAATGGTTATGAGGTTTTGATAATTAAAATATAATATAAAATAAAGATAGAAATACTTATGAAATTCATTGGTGGGATTTCAGATAAGCGTATGGAGATGCTTGTTGTTTCTGAATCTCTGATTTCTTACTGTCTTCATTCAATCATTCATACTCCTTTCTATGGCAAGCTGTATGTTGGGGGATCACCGTTGTCAATGGCTACCGTCCATCCTCTCAGTGAAAATGGTCCAAATGCGCTGTCACCGCACGGCTAATCATCTGTCGGTTCTCACTCATCTTGGAATAGGATCCATTGATCCTTTTGCATCTGTCACTACACCCAACACTCGCGAGTTTGAAGCTCATCACAGTCATCCCATTCCAGATCCTACTCGGAATACCACAGACAAGGTTTAGACTTTCCGAATCTCAAGAATGCTGCCAATTGATTCTAGCTTATACCACGAAGACTCTGATCTCACGATCAGGAGGCTAAGAGATACACATTCAAGCTCTTTTTCATGTAGAACGGAAGTGGTTGTCAGGCACGCGTTCATAGGTGAGAATGGTGATGAATGTCACATAATCATCACATTCATCATGTTCTTGGGTGCGAATGAATATCTTAGAATAAGAATAAGCTTGAATTGAATAGAAAAACAATAGTACTTTGCATTAATTCATGAGAAACAATAGAGCTCCACACCTTAATCTATGAGGTGTAGAAACTCCACCGTTGAAAATACATAAGTGATGAAGGTCCAGGCATGGCCGTGAGGCCAGCTTCCAAATGTGTACAATATGATCTAAAGATGATCAAAAGATATAAAATAAATCACTAAAAGTAGTTTTATACTAAACTAGTAGCTAGGGTTACAGAAAATAAGTAACTAAGTGCAGATAGTGCAGAAATCCGCTTCCGGAGCCCACTTGGTGTGTGCTTGGACTGAGCATTGAAGCTTTCACGTATAGAGACTCTTTTTGGAGTTAAACGCCAGCTTTGGTGCCAGCTTTGGTGCAAGTTTGGGCGTTTAACTCCAGCTTGTAACTCAATTCTGGCGTTTAACGCCAGAATAGGGCAGGAAGTTGGCGTTTAAACGCCAGTTTGCATCGTCAAAAATCAGGCAAAGTATGAACTATTATATATTGCTAGAAAGCCCAGGATGTCTACTTTCCAACGCAATTGAGAGCGCATTAATTGGGTTTCTGTAGCTCCAGAAAATCTATTTCGAGTGCAGGGAGGTCAGAATCCAACAGCATCTGCAGTTCTTTTTCAGCCTCTGAATCAGATTTTTACTCAGGTCCCTCAATTTCAGCCAGAAAATACCTGAAATTACAGAAAAATACACAAACTCATAGTAAAGTCCAGAAATGTAAATTTTGCTTAAAAACTAATAAAAACATAGTAAAAACTAACTAAATCATACTAAAAACTACCTAAAAACAATGCCAAAAAGCGTATAAATTATCCGCTCATCACATGTCTATTTCCAACTGGTCCAACTTTAAAACTTTATTGAGATCAAACACAATACAAATATTTCAAAATGAAAATTTCACATAACATGAAATACACCATCAACTTAATTCTGCAGAAAAATAATTCAATATCTGTCATAGAACATATAGCATAAAATAAACTCCCACTAAACCAAGGCATCACAAATATTGACACCCATCAGAGCAGTGTGCTAATGAAAAAACTTTAGGAATCAATTCCTTGGTTATTGAGTCTGCTAGCATATACTCTGTTCCTATATGTCCTATGGAAATTTGTTTTTCTTAACCTTTCTCCTTGACAACTAAGAACTTGATGTCTATATGTTTCGATTTTGTCAAACTCTTATTGTTGTTGGAGTATAATACTGTTGACATATTGTCACAAAGTATCTTTAATGGCCTTTCAATGTCATTTACTATATGAATCTCAATGACAAAGTTTCGCAACCATATGCCATTAAATTGGAATCAGAGTACCTAATGATCTCCAAATTTTCTGATCTCCGATAAATAAGCATATAATCCTTTGTTCTCTTTAAATAACGCATTACGCATTTAACAGCTATCAAATTATCCATGTCCGGATTGCTCAAGTATCTACCCAATACTCCCACTATAAATGATATATCAGAATGTGTGCAGACTTGAGCATACATTAAATTCCCTAGTGCTGATGCATAAGGTTTCTCATGCATTGCTGTCTTCTCAAGATCATTTTGGGGAATTGCTTGAGACTAAACTTGTCTCCTTTAACTACGGGTGTATCCATTGGTCTGCAACTTTCCATGACATATCTACTTAAACTCTTTTCGATATATAGTTCTTTTGTGATAATCCAAGAATACCTTGAGAGCGATCTCTTAGTATCTCGATTCCTAATACAAAAGAGGCATCACCTAGATCTTTCATTTCGAATTTATTCGATAGAAATTTCTTAGTTTCATGCGACAAGCCTATATCGTTACTGTCAAGTAGAATGTCATCAACATATAAGACCAAAATATGTATTTACTCCCACTAAACTTGCGGTATACATATTTATCTATAATATTTACCTCAAAACCATAAGGTAATAACTTGATGAACTTGTGATACCATTGATGGGAAGCTTGTTTGAGACCATAGATGAATTTTCTCTTTTCTCTATTGGATCTCCTTAATGACACTTCTTGAGGTTGTTGAACTTGTTGTATGGGTTGGGATTGAGGAGGATTCTCATTATGCTCTTATACTATAACTGTATTTTGAACAATAATAGGCACAAAGACCTGATCATTGTCAGTTGTAGAATCTTCATCAAAAGCAACATTCCTAATATTTCCTCCCCCCCTCCCCCCCAAACTCAACATCCTCAAGAAATCTCGCATTTCCCGTTTCAAAATAGACCTTGATGCAGGATTGTAAAACTTGTACCCCCGTGAATGCTCAGCATAACCAACAAAGTAGCAACTAATTGTCCTTGAGTCCAATTTTCTTTCATGCGGCCTATAAGGTCGCGCCTCAGTTGGACATCCCCAAATATGCAAATGCTTTACACTGGGCCCTTTTCCAGTCCAAATTTCATATGGGATTTTGTTAACTGCTTTGCTTGGCACCCTATTTAAGGATGTACACTGCGGTCTTTAAGGCTTCTCCCTAAAGTGATTCAGGCAAGGAAGAATGACTAATCATACTTCTCACCATATCCCTAAGAGTTCGGTTCCTTCGCTCTGCAACACCATTCATGCTAGGTTTGCCTGGCATGGTGTATTGTGGAACAATACCACACTCCTCTAGGAAAAGAGCAAAAGGCCTGGGACGTTGCTCACCTGAACCGTCATATCTTCTGTAGTATTCACCACCACAATCAGATTTGACAGCTTTAATTTTCTTTCCAAGTTGAAGTTCACGTGAACCGTCATATCTTCTGTAGTATTCACCACCACAATCAGATTTGACAGCTTTAATTTTCTTTCCAAGTTGAAGTTCAACTTCAGCTTTGAAAGACTTGAAAACATCCAAGGCTTGGGACTTTTCATGAATTAAATATAGATACCCGTAACAAGAGTAATCATCTATGGACGTAATAAAGTACCGTTGTCCATTCCAAGAGACAGTAGGGAATGGGCCACATATATCGGTATGTATCAATTCTAAGACATCTTTAGCTCTCTCGGCACCTAATTTCCTTTTGTTTGTCCTTTTCCCCTTTATGCACTCAATGCAGACTTCAAAGTCCGCCAAATTTAGGGGTCCAAGAATTCCATCCGACACGAGCCTCTGAATTCTCTGTTTAGAGATGTGACCTAGGAGCTTGTGCCATAATGATGCCGAATTCTTATTTAGTTTTCGTTTTGTACCTATTTGCAGTATTTCATTATTATAGGAATTTAATTCAAGTCTATATAGATTATCCACCAAATGACCAGAGCAAATATTATTTGAATTATAGAAGAGACTGACTTCATTGTCTCCGAACGAACAAAAATAACCTGATTTGTCCAAACGAAAAACAGAAACCAAATTTCGTCTAAATGACGGTACATAAAATATCTCTAATAAATCCAAGTAAAATCCACTCGTGGAACATAATCTAAAGGTTCCTATAGATTTGACTGCAACTATATTGCCGTTTACCACATAGATGTATCTTTCAGCATCACTTGGCGGTCGGCTCCACAGGCAACCCTGCATAGTAACACTTACATGAGTAGTAGCAGTAGAATCTACCCACCAAGTATCAACAGGTGCATAACTTAAACTAGCCTCAGAATAAATGAAAGTAAGAATTATACCCTTCTTCACACGCCAAGTGGCATATTTGGTACAATCCTTCTTCATGTGTCCCACCTTCTTACAGAAGAAACAGGTTGAAACTTGATCCTGTTTCTTAGCCTTTTTCTGCTGAGAAGGCACATCCGCAGTGGTATTACGCTTTCTTTTATACTGAGAAGATGAAGCCATGTGAGTACTTTCAGTCTTATCTTGCTGTAGCCTCTCTTCTTCTTGCGCACAGTGAGATATAAGCTCATTTAAGGACCAAGTGTCCTTCAGAGTGTTATAACTCACTTTGAATTGCCCAAAGTGTGCAGGAAGGGAAATCAAAATAAAATGCACGAGTAAATCTTCAGACAACTCTAACTTTAATGCTTTCAATTTTGAAGCAAGATGAGACATTTCCATAATGTACTCCCTTATGTTCCCTTTACCTTTATACCTCATGGAGACAAGTTTGCTCAAAAGACTACTTGCCTCTGTCTTTTCATTCTTAGTAAATAATTTTTTAACATCTTTTAGAAACTGTTTGGCATCTTTATCTTTAGTAATTGAGCCTCGAAACGCCTCAAGAATTGAGCGTTTCATGATCATAATGCTCATTCGATTGGATCTCTCTCACTTCTCTATTTTAATCTCATTGAGGTTTTCCAGAGTGGAAGTGGGTTTCTCCTCTCGAAGAGCTATATCTAGATCCATACAACCGAGGACAATTTCCACGGTATCCTTCCAAACTTTAAAGTTTGAACCATTCAGCATAGGAATACTGCTAATTTATGCAGAAATATTGGTAGCTAAAGTCATAGTTTTTTTTTTTGTTGAATTAGAACAAAAAACATGCAGTAAATATTAGTTAATTAATGAAAAAAAATTCATGTTGAGATATCTAGCACAACATTAATTTTCAATCTTTGGATAGAAAAATTAACTGTAAGTGATCCTCTCATTGCAGTAATTAAATATTGTCACAATTCATGTCACACATTAAGCCTTTTTTTGGACCGACTTAATGTGCACATGGAAACTTAAACTTCGCAACCTATTTATTACCGCATATATTTTCTATTAATTGGCCAAACAATAACCTTCCTTTGGGCCGATTATTGACCGCATAATTAATAGAAAATAAATAAAAGTGTGCAATGCTTATTATTTGGCCAAATAATAAACTTCCTTTGGGCCGATTATTATTCGCATAAATAATAAGTATTACTTTATTCTTAATCAGTTACCCAAATATTTATTTACCATTAATATGTGTATGTAATTCGGCCAAATATAGGCATTCTTTTGGCCGACCAATATTCACATGAATTACATATCATCATATTCCTAATGTTTTAAATAAATCAATTTTCACAAAAGAGGCTACTTTGACAACATAATGTTCAATCAATTTATTCCAAAACTAAATCTTTATAAAATAGATGGGTATACTAATCCAAATTGTTACTAGTTTTCTTTATGTAACAATAAAAAATTCTTTAAATTGCATAAGAAATTAAATTTTAATAGTGTCTTTTTAAACCTTAAAAAAAATAACTATAACAGTGAAATAAAATTCATGTACCAAAAATTTTTGATCCGTTAAGATTAAAATTAATTATTATAATTCAATAATACTCTATTAATGTTTTAAAATAAACATTCATTTATTATATAAATTAAATGCCAATTCGGTTTCATATATATATATACCTTAAACAATGATAATATATATATAAACAATCATACATGATAAGACACGTTCATATACAAGGAATTGCAATATCACCGCACTAGCATTAACAAAAGAAAATTAATCTGTGTGTTTGTCTAAGAGTACCAGTATATAACGCACACACATCATACACGTTTCTTTATACGTAATACCGTCAAGTAAGGAACACAAAATATATATCAATCTAAATATTGATTCACCGAAATAAAATTGAATATTTTCGATGATTAAATTATGGATGGCTCTGATATTACTTGTTGGAATAAATTAATTTCAATAATTCAGATTATCCATATTGAATCACAAAAAATATAACATAATGCGGAAACGTACCTTTACTCGTAAAAGTCAAAAATTGATGGAAAAATTTGGATCTTGTGGTTCTTTCGATTTTCCTCAACCAAAGCCTTCTGTATTTCTAGGAGGCTGAATCGTAACTCTTTTGATGGGGAAAGAGCAACAAAGGCGGCTTTGGTATATTGGGGACCGAAACCCTGAAGGTCTATTTATATTTGAGCATGGCACCCATTAAACCCTAAAACCCAAATAAAATAGTATCTAAAGTCCAAAAGATAATATATCTAAAATCCAAAAGATAATTATCTAAAGAACAAAAGATAATATCTGATTTTATTCTCATTTAATTACAAATCAAAAGTAATAATGACTTATTCAATTTAGTATTTATAACAATAAATGAGATCATCATTATATAAGTAATTTAATTTGAAATAACATAATTTGTGATTATAATTAATACATGTATTACCCACAAACAAATTAGGAATTAAAATAATTTTCTAACACTTGGAACATTAAAGAAATGTTTGAGAGTTAGATTGGCATGCACAATAGACAACAAGGACACAAGATATAGATGACAGCATTTTTTGCAGTGATTTGAAACATCTTGTTGGAATGGAATGCACGAATCTTCAATAATAAAAGAGCAATTATGGAGGTAATTCACATAAGGACGGTGTTGAGCTACACAAAATAGCGTGGATATAATCTTGCGGGTGACTAATGGCAGTACTGAAGATAATAGATGATTGATTTATTTTGTTTGTAGTTCCTTTATGTTTTTTCTTTTTTTTTTTTTGTATGCTCCACTTTAGTGTGTTGAGCTTTTTTTGTTTCAAAAAAAAATTAAATATGATATTAAAATATAATGCACGAATCTTAAAGAGCAATTATGGAGGTAATTCACATAAGGACGGTGTTGAGCTACACAAAATAGCGTGGATATAATCTTGCGGGTGACTAATGGCAGTACTGAAGATAATAGATGATTGATTTATTTTGTTTGTAGTTTTGTAGTT
>NC_029794.2:121933829-121934304 GCF_000816755.2 Arachis ipaensis
AGACACCCAACTATATATAATTTTTTGCTTAATTATATTTTTAATCCAAATAAATATGGGAAGAAAGAGGGACCAAAAATTAAAATAAAATATATTGGAGACACTAGAACCCAAAAAATGACAATCTATCTTAAAGTTCTTAATTGAAAAATCATTATTGCTGACGTGACCTTAAATTTATTTAAACCCTCTAAATGGTAAAATAATTGTCTTGCGCCTTTTACATTTCTTTCTTTAATATTTCCACATTTTGATGTAGTTAAACTAAATTGAAGAATACATCATTATAAAAAAAATTGTGAAGTGAAACATACAATTTTCATTTTATAAAAGATACTCAATTACAACGTTGGAAAAAATCAATAAAAGAATTTTGTTAAATGCACACTAAAATTAATTATTAAAATTAGTTATCACAATAAAATATATATTAAAAATAAATTAAATTATATATATATTTATATATAAATATATA
>NC_029794.2:121942664-121944701 GCF_000816755.2 Arachis ipaensis
AAATAAAAATTAAATAATTTTGTAAAGAAGATAGATAAACGGGCGAAATAAAATAACTCAAGAAGTGATGTGCAGATAACTCTGCCAAGCATTATATGTTGCGTTGATTAGTGAAAAAATCATATATACACATAATTTTCTTCAAATCTAAGCATGCACATGTAACTAAAATAATATGCCAATTTAATTAATTTTTTCGTCATCACATGAACGCATTTGATTTTAAGAAAAGGATAAGATAAAATAATAAAATATAACAAAAAAATATAAAAATTAGTATTTTTATATAAAATGTAATTATAAAAAACTAATAGTGACAACAAAAAAAAATTATATTTTCGTCCAATATTTTTAAAAAAATATAAAATATATTAATTTAATATTTTAAAAATATTTTAATTCATATTTTATTTATCAAATATAATTTTATATCTCTATATCCATATATTATAATATCCTATATTTATAAACAAACACAAAGTCATGCGTATCCTTAAAATAAAAGAGAGGATAAAGTAAGTTGCATCTTGCGTTAAGACAAGCATGCACACCTGAATAGGTCTTCAAGAATATTATGGAATTTGCTTTTTGGAAAACTATTGGTGTCATGATGACAAATTTTCACACTCTAAATTGGTTATATATATAAACTAATTAGTAATTATTATTCATATACAGGGGATTAGATCTCCACCTTATATTTGATTGAGGTGAATCTATTAATCTCAACAGATGATATGATTATGATGAGTGAACGGAATGCTCTCTTCCAAAAAGGTGGGGCATATAATAATCATGTTCCAATAATCAAAAGGGGTTTATGACTTGTGAGAGTAATGTTTTAATATATGTATGAGTATAAAAGTTGAGTTAGGTTAGGTACTTAGGTTAGTTGGTGCTGCCCAAAAGAAGAGGGCACAATCCATGTGACTTTCATTTTGCTCTGTGGCCTGTGGGGTAACACAATAATTTATAGTTATTTAATTTTATATTTTCATTTATTATTATTAGTTATGTAAATAAATTTTAAAATAGTACAAACTTTTATATTTTCTTGTTTATTTGTGTTATTATTATAGACTTATAATGAAACAAAAATAAACACTTTATTATTTTTTTCTACTAAAAATAAATATTTTCTAATATTTCTCTCATATAATTTTTCGTATTAAATGTATTGCTAGCTAGGCCTAAACAATCTGTGTCCCCATATATCGCATATCGCTATAGTTTGTAGCAGATAACTAGATAAGAGTGTGTGACATTAATCATACACAATTACACATACATACATACATATATACATAATACATAACAGTCCAAATTAAACTATCTTATTTAATATTTATTAATTCTAACAATAATTAATAAATATTAAATAAATCAAATTTTAGTTGTTTTTAGCTATTTTTTTGTTATTAAATATTTCTGCTAACCAATATTCTAAAATACTTATGCTATTAAAATGAAAATTCACGTCTAGTTGTTTTTATATAAAATTAAACGTCAAAAATTATTATACAATAACTTAACCAAATCTATCAAATTATTTAACTATTATAAACTATTAACTTTTCATGAAAAAAGTATTTACCTTCTTTATTAATTACACTTAAAATACGTTACACGTCGAATTAGAGGTTGGTATAGAATATATACCTGGCGAACAGCTTCGCGTGCTGCAATAACAAGGATGTCAGAGCAAGAGACAACCCTAGGGCACTGTTTGCGAACAAGAGCTCTAAGATTTTCAATGGTCTCAATGGCTTCTGGCCTTAGTCCAAAGTTTTCATCTGTGTCCTGTTCTCCACTTGCACCGCTCAAAAATATAGACGCATCGCATCCCTGATTTATTTCAGGGCATAATAATATATATCAATTCAACTTTGCTATATATATTCAATGATGAATTAATTCATCTATATATAGTATTATTTGCATGATTGCATCATTTTATATGTTTATGAAATATATGTTGAAATAATATAAATACACGTAAAAAAAATAAACAACACATATTTATATATCAATATATAA
>NC_029794.2:121945434-121945739 GCF_000816755.2 Arachis ipaensis
TATATAATGAAACAAAAATTAACACTTTATTATTTTTTTCTACTAAAAATAAATATTTTCTAATATTTCTCTCATATAATTTTTCGTATTAAATGTATTGCTAGCTAGGCCTAAACAATCTGTGTCCCCATATATCGCTATCACTTTCAGTTTGTAGCAGATAACTAGATAAGAGTGTGTGACATTAATCATACACAATTACACATACATACATACATATATACATAACATGAAATAGTCCAAATTAAACTATCTTATTTAATATTTATTAATTCTAACAATAATTAATAAATATTAAATAAATC
>NC_029794.2:121945745-121949871 GCF_000816755.2 Arachis ipaensis
TAACCTTTTTGTTTTTATCTTTATTACAATTCTTTAAAGGGAGGAAAAGAAAGCTAGAGTACTTGTCCTTAACATTAATATCAACGACCTTTAGGAACATTGATTACAGGGTTGTTGAATGAACTTTATTCCTAATTTCCTACAATATTCATTATATTGTGTGTGGCACATCACTATATCAGAAGACGAATTAGATTAAGAAAATAATTCAGGAATAAAAATCAAATACTACAATATTCATTTTTGAGGTAAATTTTATTGAACAATCTTACATGACCAAATGACCAACATTTAGTCAGAATTGTTTGTATTTATATTTATAGAAATTTTGTACATAAAAAATATATAGTTTATACTTATATATATATATAATGATTAAAAAATTACTAAACATACTAAAAATTACTAGTATCCAAGAGTTTCTTAATTTCATTTCTTGTACAATGCTGCCACGTATTAAGCATTTTTAAAACCACCAGACGCTCGTATTTGGAAAAACATGAGTCATTTATTTTTTCATGTATATCATCATCATTCACCATGTTAAAATTGAAAATGTTGCTCAAAGCTACAAACATGTTAAATATTTGAATTTTTCTTTTTCAAAAGGCATTGGACCCATCATGCATGGGAGCGTCTATTCATTGATAATTCTTTAATGCACTTAAACTTGAGTTCAATTCTTAAATTTTTTTTTTTTTTTTGCCCTTTTAATCCGTTGGTACTTTATTTACTTATGCACAAAAGTTTAGATAATTTTGAGACATCTCAGTTAGCGTATTAATATTATTAGAGCATATGTTTAGATTGTTCAACATACATTTAATTTACAAATAAAGACATTTACAGAATGTATGTGTAAATTTAATTAATTAT
Source organism: Arachis ipaensis (assembly GCF_000816755.2). Taxonomy (NCBI): domain Eukaryota; kingdom Viridiplantae; phylum Streptophyta; class Magnoliopsida; order Fabales; family Fabaceae; genus Arachis; species Arachis ipaensis. The sequence goes on from NC_029794.2 coordinate 121,946,622, forward strand.
TATTAGTACTATTATAAAATACATTCCTATATATTTACTTTACCGTAAAAAACACAATTTTAATTAATTAAATAAAAAGAAAAAGCAATAGTGGGATGAAAAAGAAACATGCATATAGATAGAGACATAGCTAGTATATAGGGAGAATTTTTTATACAATAGGGCGAAGCCATGTGCCAAAGCTAAGGCTAAGGGACTCTTTTCATTATTTTATTCCTTTTATTTTGGGATACCCTCAAATAATAATTCAATAATCATCTTAGATTGATATTGATATTGATATTAACATGTAGTAGCTAGTGTGGCCTTATTGGAACATGTATTTTTGTAAATAATTCGTGTGTATATATATTTGTACATAAAAATTTCAGTATATATATAGTAGATGCATGTACCATTCACATTAAATTAACATGAGGCTATATAGTATCAACTATCAACATATATATCATTGTCAAATTAAATTCATGGTTTTATAATGTAGCTGAAGACCCTTTTTATGTAGACTTTCTATGGTATTTATTTCTAGAAATAATGGCCTCCATTTATGGTGATGTGTTTTCATCAATAATAATAATGAATATGACCTAACCTAATGTAGTGATCATGTGACATTGGCATGATTTACTATAAGATAGTAAGAAATTTTTTTGGATAATTGAAGAATGTGAGAATAAAATAAATTAAACCATTTTTTTATAATTTGTATTATTACATGTATGATATGAAAGATAGAGTGAATGTGAATATTTGTACAATAAATAACTATTGTATGACGTGAGTAATACTTCTTATATGTCTTGCTGAGTATTTCCTATGTTATGTTAAATCTATGGATCTTGTCCAAACATAAATTCCCTAATATTTCAGTTTTAATAATGGAGGGTTTGTGTTCCATAATTCCCCCTTTATTAGCACGAGAAGAGTGTTTGTGGTAATGAGAATGAAGAAATGAGGCGCAGTTAAGAATGGTTTTATATAGCGACGGAGTTAGCGGCACTTTCATTTAGTTAGGGCGCCTTCGTTATTATCGATGTTACAATTACACCACCCACGTGACTTTAACACCCTCTTTGTTTCCCATTCAATTACTCCTTTTTCTTTTTTATTTTTTGTTTTGTAAAAGGAATAAATAAATAAATAAATAAATAAACAAATAAATAAATTAAAGAGCATAACAATAACATAACATGATTCGCTACCTGACAACTGTTTGAAAAGGAAAGGATGGAACTTTTCACTTTGCAGCTGGTACTACCTACGCTTGGAATGATAATAAAGTGAGTATATGGTTAAATTAATCCCAAAAATTATGCGATTTTTATTTTTGTTTGTGAAAATTTTTTTTAATTAATTTTATTTTTGAAATATTTTAAATTAGTTACATTAGTCCTTTGATCACCAATACTGTTAACGAAAACTGACATAGCACGTTAAATCAGACATCACCATATAAAACGATATTGTTTTAACCTAAGGAGAGCTAATTTATGAAACAACATTATATGGACTAGTAACAAAAACAAAGGGTCAATTCCTCACTCTTCAATCATACCTCTCTGCCCTCTAAGTAAAAAAAAAAAAAACCTATTCTTTGTTCTATTTTAAAGTCTGAACTTAGCAACGACGGTCACCAGAAGACAAACGACATTGATTTCGACGAGCAATTAAACGGCGAGTGTAACATGCGTTTTCTCCGACGAGGGTTGGCTATTGTTGCAATCACACGGCAGAAATGGTTCGAGCTCTTCGCTGCGACGATAAATTTGATTATGACGACGACAACGATGAAGACTTTGAGGACGACAATATCGTTTTGGGCGACGTTAATAAATACTACGACGACAACGATGAAGAAGATGAAGAAGGTGGGGATGAAAAGAGAATGGTGTCGTTTGAGAAGATGAGGAAGTGGTTGAAGCACAAACCCAAAGGGTTTGGTGAAGGGAAAGTGTGACACTTCCGTTGAAGACAAATTGCTCGACGAAATGCATCAGAGCAAAAAAGTACAAGCTGCTAATTTGAAAAAGCTCAAGAGTGGTGTTGTTAACCCCAATAACAATGAAAAAAAAGAAGAAATATTTAGTTACATTTGAACATTGGTGGAATTTTATTCCACATAGTGATTGCTTTTGTGCTATTATTCACTTGTTTGTGTTTCATTTTATTATGTTTGGTGAAATAATACATGTATTTTAACTTTTATGCAAATTTTGATGTTTTCTTAATTTTTTTTATTCTGAATTCTTTAATTTTTGTTGATTTAGAAGTGCAGATTTTATGGAGCCTAAAAAGAATATGGTCAAAGAAAATGCTAGGGTCTAGTGTTGTTTATATTTTGTTGATGTTGTTGTTGTTGTTGTTGTTTGTTTGTGCTTGGCCTTTGGATAAAACATGACATTGTTTTTTGCCACTGTTTATTTCCAGTATCTGCGGTACGGTGTCTACAATTTGGCATTTGACTATTACTATTACCATGAAATTTGAAGACATTTTAGTTGTTCTTATTGGTGGTCGGGTGCGCTTGGTGAACCTGCCAAAAAAAGAACATTCATAGGGATCTGAAATCTGCATTCAAATGGATTCCGGGCATAGTGAATATAGTCTCAGCAGTTAGGTAAAAAACAATGATGTCGTCGGACTGTACTATAGGTCGCTGTTCAACACTTTTTCTTCTTTGTGGAGAAACAAGGAGAGATTTTACTCCGAGAGAATGAAGAATGGAATGGAATGAATGAGTGTGAGGAACTGAAGAGGTGCAGTGAGTAACAAATGCACTTTGGGAGAGAACGACACCGTTTACTGACATGTCAAGCTAACGTATCACGTCAGCAAAACTTAACGTCGTTAATGACAAAATAGACGAAAAGACTAATGTGATCAATTTTAAATCTTTTGAGGATAATTTTAATTAATTTAATTTTTAGAGGATCAATTTAGAGATCGTGTAATCTTTTAGGGACTAATTTGACTATTTACTGATAATAAATTAATAAAATTGTTGATATTAAATTAATAACTAATTAAAATTGAGTTGTTTACTTATGTACCTTCATTCGAACTAAACACAAAATTATTTATTATTTATTATAAAAATCATTTTTAAATATTTGTTACTGAATAATAAATTTGTTGATATTAAATTAATAACTAATTAAAATTGAGTTGTTTACTTATGTACCTTCATTCGAACTAAACACAAAATTATTTAATTATTTATTTAAAAATCATTTTTATATATTTGTTACTG
>NC_029794.2:121952125-121963195 GCF_000816755.2 Arachis ipaensis
ATATAACTCAATTAATAAATGAAAATCGTGTGACTTCTTACTGAAAATAATGTACAATTTATTAGATGAATGCTAATGAATTCTAAAATAAATAGGAATGCAATGCTCTTTATAAAATAACCTACTATTAGAAGTAAAAATTAAATCATGTGCCCTTCTCTTAGCAAATTATTAGAACTTTATCTAGAATAAGATAATTTTATAAATTAGATACAATTCATCCTTAAACACCCGTTAATAAATAAAAAGTGTTGGACTTCTTTTTAAACAAAGTTTACCTCTTTATTTATCATATTTTATATTAATAATTTAAATTAAAAATTTAAAATATTTTAATTTATATTTATTTTTATTTTTAATAGTAAGTTAATTTTCAAGAAGTGTTAGATTCTTCATTTTTTCATAACGTATTAGCATATAAGTTTAATTTTGATATACTAACAGTATAAAATATTTTATACAATCATTTAATCATATTCGTTTTTTAATATCTATTTATACGAATTAATATAAAAACTAGAGTAAAAGTTCATTCTGGTCCTTAACCATTTAGACGAGGGACTAATCGCCTCCCAACGACTGAAAATTACTCAAGCGGTCCTCATCTACCCAAGAAAATGGTCTTCGCGCCCCTTGCAACCGGTTGGAAAACGGTGGAGTGTTAACGTGTTAGTGGATCTTCCAAGTGAAATTTTGTTCCCCTAAAATTGGGACAAATTGACCCCTTGCAGAGAACCCAAAATCCCAGCAGAATACATAGATCCTGGCCATGTACTTCAAATCCTGCTTGTTCGACACCAAATGCAGTAATAACGTATCGGGCTAGGGGCTCTCGTAGATGATTGTGGAGTGCTCCTTATCCCTTTTTGGTGTCTCAGATTGTGCAGGTGGTGTCGATGCTTGAGGTTCCGATGTGTTTGGGATCGATGTTGTTCCAATTGAGGCAAAACTCGCTGGTCTTGCTAAGTGGAACAAAAATCAATCTCATTAAAAGAGCCTATAACATGCACCTGAAACCCCAAACAAATGTTACTTCGCGCTCTAATATGAAAAACCGTTCATATTTCCTACTCAAAACTGCAACAAAGAAATTTGAAATCTCTCTCAAAATCTCTAAAAAATCTTTCAAATTCTTTGCAAAAACTACAGAAAAATCTGGTGCTACGTTTGAGATCATTAACAAAAAACACAGAAAAAGAACAACAAAGATTCCTCAAGGTACTGACAAAACTACTTGTTCATTATGTTCATCTTTTTCATTTCTTGCATTTCTACTAGTTTGGTCTCGTAGGCTGGTCCGTACGGTCCTTCTCGGAGAAAGGGACTTTAGAGTTGATCCCATACACGGAACTCGATGAGACCCAAATGACAGCGGGTTAAGGGTTCACTGTCTTGCGTGCTTCTAGAAGGTTCACGAACTGGTGACGAGGACGGAGAGACTGGAAGGGGAGGCACGGCGCGCCAACCTGCTCACACGCTTCTCCCAGTCAAAGTCGCCCCAGGAGGTGCTGGAGGAATTGAAAGAGTTGCCGACGATTTCTCTGTTTAATGTATGACGATTTCTCTGGTTTTTGCTTTCTCGGCGTGGATGGCTCGTGATCCATCAAATTTAGTTGAGACATTTTTACAAAAACCTCAATTGCACACTTTCACTAGTCTTGCTGTTGTTAAAGAGGGAGAGGGCCTTGGTGGAGGATTTGCAAACCTCCCAGAGGCGAAGGTAGTCGCCGGAGGAGGCGAAGAAGGGAGGAAAGGGTGGAGGGGTGGACCATGAACTTTGCTCTTATTTAAGGCTCTCAGAGGTTGATTTGTTCCAATTTTAGAGGAACAAAATTCTTCTATTGACATGTCAACACTCTACCGTTTTCCAACCGATTACAAGGAGCGTAAAGACCATTTTCTTAGGTGGATGATGATCGCTTGAGTAATTTTCAATTGATGAGAGGCGCTTAGTCCTTCGTCCAAATGGTTAGGGACCGGAATGGATATTTACTCTAAAAACCAAAAAGTATGTTGACGTGACGTTACATAGTTGGATGTACTTTTAAAATTACTTTAACTTAATCAAAATTAAATTCTTAGATACACACTTAAGTTTAAATTTTTAAAAATTTTATTTTGACCCTTGAAAAAAATGTTATTTCTTCTTTGCTACAATACGCGGTGATGATGATACCTACCATGGACGTGTGGCATTCGAAGCACCAACATCATCATTGGCAGTAATAATGCATTGGGATCAGAACTGAGAGGTGGCTATTTCCACAGGAATGACAACTTCCATCTCCTTTGTGTGTGGCCACCATCGGCGAAGTTGAAGGAGTGGTCGGAGGAAGAAGGTCTTGCGAAGGAGTGGTCGGAGGAAGAAAGTCTTGCTGTGGAGAATCCCACACTGTAACTCTAAGGTAGTGTTTGGAAGGAAATTTGATATTAAGAGACGGAGATTAAATTAAGTCTGTATATTGTATTTAGTGTAAAGTGTATAGGTCTGAATTATGTCTTAAATAAAAAATATCCTTGTTAATTAAAAAAATAAATAAAAACTTAAATCCTAATCCCTCTACTTCTTAATCATCGTCATTAGAATCATCATCAGAAAATTTCAAACTAGCTCCAATAAACTCAACTAAAGTAACAATCATGTACAAACTCTATTTTTCTTTTCTTTTCTTTTTTTTTTTGTCCTAGAAATTCAATTCATGTTAATGAATCAAATATCTGCAACCTTGCCCGGAGAATTCAAAAGAACTTGTCTTCAACCAAGGAGGATTGCCAAGCAAACTGGTTATTCACCATGACAAAGCAGAGCTCAAAGACCCTCAACCCCTTTGGAATGGTGAAAAGTTTGAATCTTTCGAGGGTTTGGGTATGGTGGATGGTGATGAGGAATTTAGCAATGGTTGGTCCGGCGAGAAAGATGGTCAAAACGGTGTTGCAAAAGACGTAGGATCAGGCTTGGATGAGAGGCGGCAGAAGTCGTCATGGTGGGTCTTTTCGATGGAAAGTATGGCAGTGCGAACAGTGATCGCGTTAGGAGGGTCAGAGAGTGGTGGATGGTGGTAATGAATGAGTTGGAGAGGGGACGTCGTCGGTGAGGGAAGGAGGAGCCGTGTTCGCTGCCGTCGCCGGAAAAAATGATAGATAAGGCTATGACAGAAGAGATGGAAGGAGTGCAGGATGAGGTGAGGGAAGGTTGGAGAGGTGAAGATAGATCGAGAAGGGTAGAATGAAAATTTAAAAAGTTAAATGAAAATATTTTTGAAAAGAAATGTTATTAAAGTTGTTGTCCATATCTCTAAAAATTTCAGTTTTTTGTATATCCCCACTTTCTGAGGTACTGAAAGAACTGAAATTTTGTGTTCCTGTACTGAAATTTAAGTTCCAATATTTAGCAACAAAATACAATAATGAGTCCTATCCAAAACAAACACTATTTAATGGAATATTTTTGGAGTATTTCAAGAAATAAATTGATTTAAAATTAAAATTTGTATTAAAATTAATAGATGAAATGAGACGGACCTTACATTAAAAAAATAATATCATCTTAATAAAGAACTGCTGTGTTTGCAAATATAAATAACAAAAGGAATATTTTGCCAAATTACTCTCTTTCTTTTTTCTTTTTGGTAGATTAACCTTTATATATTAGCAATTAATAAAACAAAACAACACAAAAATATAATGAATTCACTTCACAGTTCACAGTCCACCGTTCACATTGTTTTGTCATGATCTTAAAAAAGTGATTAAAGACACCTAAGCTGCATATATATATAAAACATTATATAAATTTGTTTAGATTATTTAAATTAAAAATTTAAAATATTTTAATTTATATTTATTTTTATTTTTAATAGTAAGTTAATTTTCAAGAAGTGTTAGATTCTTCATTTTTTTATAACGCATTAGCATATAAGTTTAATTTTGATATACTAACAGTATAAAATATTTTAGACAATCATTTAATCATATTCGTTTTTTTAATATCTATTTATACGATTAATATAAAAACTAGAGTAAATGTTCATTCTGATCCTTAACCATTTAGACGAGGGACTAATCGCCTCCCAACGATTGAAAATTACTCAAGCGGTCCTCATCTACCCAAGAAAATGGTCTTCGCGCCCCTTGCAACCGGTTGGAAAACGGTGGAGTGTTAACGTATTAGTGGATCTTCCAAGTGAAATTTTGTTCCCCTAAAATTGGGACAAATTGACCCCTTGCAGAGAACCCAAAATCCCAGCAGAATAGATAGATCCTGGCCATGTACTTCAAATCCTACTTGTTCGACACCAAACGCAGTAATAACGTATCGGGATAGGGGCTCTCGTAGATGATTGTGGAGTGCTCTTTATCCCTTTTCGGTGTCTCAGATTGTGCATGTGGTGTCGATGCTTGAGGTTCCGATGTGTTTGGGATCGATGTTGTTCCAATTGACGCAAAACTCGCTGGTCTTGCTAAGTAGAACAAAAATCACTCTCATTAAAAGAGCCTATAACATGCACCTGAAACCCCAAACAAATGTTACTTCTCGCTTCGCGCTCTAATATGAAAAACCGTTTATATCTCCTACTCAAAACTGCAACAAAAAAATTTGAAATCTCTCTCAAAATCTCTAAAAAATCTTTCAAATTCTTTGCAAAAACTACAGAAAAATCTGGTGCTACGTTTGAGATCATCAACAAAAAATACAGAAAAAGAACAACAAAGATTCCTCAAGGTACTGGCAAAACTACTTGTTCATTATGTTCAGTTTTTTCATTTCTCGCATTTCTACTACTTTGGTCTCGTGGGCTGGTCCGTACGGTCCTTCTCGGAGAAAGGGACTTTAGAGTTGATCCCATACACGGAACTCGATGAGACCCAAATGACAGCGGGTTAAGGGTTCACTGTCTTGCGTGCTTGTAGAAGGTTCACGAACCGGTGACGAGGACGGAGAGACTGGAAGGGGAGGCACGGCGCGCCAACCTGCTCACGCGCTTCTCCCAGTCAAAGTTGCCCCAGGAGGTGCTGGAGGAATTGAAAGAGTTGCTGACGATTTCTCTGTTTAATGTATGACGATTTCTCTGGTTTTTGCTTTCTCGGCGTGGATGGCTCGTGATCCATCAAATTTAGTTGAAACATTTTTACAAATACCTCAATTGCACACTTTCACTAGTCTTGCTGTTGTTAAAGAGGGAGAGGGCCTTGATGGAGGATTTGCACCTCCCAGAGGCGAAGGTAGTCGCCGGAGGAGGCGAAGAAGGGAGGAAAAGGTGGAGGGGTGGACCATGAACTTTGATCTTGTTTAAGGTTCTCAGAGGTTGATTTGTTCCAATTTTAGAGGAACAAAATTCTTCTACTGAAATGTCAACACTCTACCATTTTCCAACCGATTACAAGGAGCGTAAAGACCATTTTTTTAGGTGGATGATGATCGCTTGAGTAATTTTCAATTGATGGGAGGCGCTTAGTCCCTCGTCCAAATGGTTAGGAACTGGAATAGATATTTACTCTAAAAACCAAAAAGTATGTTGACGTAACGTTACATAATTGGATGTACTTTTAAAATTACTTTAAGTTAATCAAAATTAAATTCTTAGATACACACTTAAGTTTAAATTTTTAAAAATTTTATTTTGACCCTTGAAAAAGATGTTATTTCTTCTTTGCTACAATACGCGGTGATGATGATACCTGCCATGAACATGTGGCATTCGAAGCACCAACATCATCATTGGCAGTAATAATGTATTGGGATCAGAACTGGGAGGTGGCTATTTCCACATGAATGATAACTTCCATCTCCTTTGTGTGTGGCCACCATCGGCGAAGTTGAAGGAGTGGTTGGAGGAAGAAGGTCTTGCTGTGGAGATTCCCACACTGTAACTCTAAGGTAGCGTTTGGAAGGAATCTGAGATTGAGAGACGGAGATTAAATTAAGTCTCTATATTGTGTTTGGTGTAAAGTGTATAAGTCTGAATTATGTCTTAAATAAAAAATATCCTTGTTAATTAAAAAAATAAATAAAAACTTAAATCCTAATCCATCTTCTTCTTCGTTATCATCATTAGAATTATCATCAGAAACTAGAAATTCAATTCATGTAAATGAATCAAATATCTGCAACCTTGCCCGGAAAATTCAAAAGAACTTGTCTTCAATCAAGGAGGATTGCCAAGCATACTGGTTACTCACCATGACAAAGCAGAGCTCAAAGACTCTCAACCCCTCTGGAATGGTGAAAAGTTTGAATCTTTCGGGGGTTTGGGTATGGTGGATGGTGATGAGGAATTTAGCAACGGTTGGTCCGGCGAAAGAGATGGTCAAAACGGTGTTGCGAAAGACGTGGGGTCAGGCTTGGAGAAGAGGCGGCAGAAGTCGTCATGGTGGGTCTTTCCTATGGGAAGTATGGCAGTGCGGACAGTGATAGCGTCAGGAGGGTCAGAGAGTGGTGGATGGTGGTAATGAATGAGTTGGAGAGGGGATGTCGTCGGTGAGGGAAGGAGGAGCCGTGTTCGCTGCCGTCGCCGAGAAGAATGACGGATAAGGCTATGACAAAAGAGATGGAAGGAGTGTAGGATGAGGTGAGGGAAGGTTGGAGAGGTGAAGATAGATCAGAAAAAGGTAGAATGGAAATTTAAAAAGTTAAATGAAAATATTTTTGAAAAGAAATGTTATTAAAGTTGTTGTTCGCATCTCTAAAAATTTCAATTTTTTGTATATTCCCACTTTCTGAAGGTACTAAAAGAACTGAAATTTTGTATTCCTGTACTGAAATTTAAGTTCCAATATTTAGCCACAAAATACAATAATGAGTCTCTATACTCTAAAACAAACACTATTTAATGAAATATTTTTGGAGTATTTTAAGAAATAAATTGATTTAAAATTAAAATTTGTATTAAAATTATAGATAAAATGAGACCGACCTTACATTTAAGGCATGGCGGTCAAGGCTTCCATGTTGATCAGTTCCCGCGAGATGTTAGCAAAAAAAGAGGGCCAATATAACAAATTAGAAAGCTGTGTTTGCAAATATAAATAACAAAAGGAATATTTGGCCAAATTACTCTCTCTTTCTTTTTTCTTTTTGGTAGATTAACCTTTATATATATTAGCAATTAATAAAACAAAACAACACAAAAATATAATGAATTCACTTCACAGTTCACAGTCCACCATTCACATTGTTTTGTCATGATCTTAAAAAAGTGATTAAAGACACCTAAGCTGCATATATATATATTGAAGATGCATATTTGGTATTTTAAAGCGGTGAGTGGTGACAAAATCACATGCAGATGCAGAGACAGCTCCACACACACACACCCCACTCATCCCTCATCCCACATGATTCTTTCACTTCTCCCCCAATCCCCCTTCTTCTGTTTTTTCTTACTTACTAAGCAAATAATTAACATGTTAATTAAATAATTAATTACAAGAAGAATAAAACCTTTTCTGCCAGCTCTAACCAGATAGCATTACACAATTTTATGACACACCACCCTTTCTTTTTGTTCCCTTCTGTCTTTATCCTTCCATTTTCATTTTGCATTCGTTTGTTTCTTTTTTGGTGTTCTCAGAAGAGGCTTGTTGTTCTTGTTAAGTGCTCCTACATCTTCATTTGCCTTGTTTTGTGTCTCATTGTTCTGTGGAACACAAGAAGATTTTTCTTTCAAGCACTGATTCCAGTTTATTATTATTGTCATTATTATTTTTTTTTTTTTGCCTTGCAGTTTTTCTTGAGTGGGGAAAAAAAAGCTGTGACCAAAAAGGGGGAAAAAAAAAGATGAAGTGTTAGTCGGTTAGTCTTAACTGGAAATCTTGGGATTGGAGTTTCAGTAGAATGATAAAGTTTTGAACTTTCATGTTTTTAAGAAGCCAAATCTGAAGGATTTGATGAAACTGGCTGAAGGGTATTTAGTTCCTGTTTCATTTCATCATGAAATGTTGAATTGTAGCCAGCAGCACTAGGTAAAGAAGAAGAAGAAGAGTGGTGCATTTACTTATCTTGATGATGAATTGAGTGTGGGGTTCATATAGAATGATGATGATACTTTTCTAGACGGGGTTTTAATTCTGAAGTGTTGTGGTGTGAGTAGATTTGAGAGTGTTGAAATGATAAGTTATTTAGTGATTGGTTAATTGTGGGGTTGTAATTACCAATTATAGGGTTGCAATAGATTGATATGGCTGCAAAGCTTCTGCATTCTTTGGCAGATGATAACCCAGATCTGCAGAAGCAGATTGGATGTATGACTGGGATTTTCCAGCTCTTCGATCGCCACCATGTTCTTGCGCCTCGCCATAAGAGGATTTCTGCTGGTATATCAATATTGAAACATGGAACTTGCTCAATTTTTACTCTCTGATTTTGTCTAATTGTGTTTATTGGTCTCTGAAATGATTTATTGCTTGACAATTGAAGTATCTGCAGCTAGTTGAATTTTCTGTACAATTTTGTGAATGTTTACATCACATCATGATGCATCTAATGCTTCTGCTTTTCGTATAGGCAATCCTCACTTCGGTGATGGCAGCTTGGAAACAGATTCGAATAACATGCTCCATCAACAAACAACAATGGTAGCAAATTTCTTTTACCTGTCCTCTTCCCATGAATTGTTTTTGCTGTTTTTGCTGTCTTATCAATTATGCATATGCTGATTATGTGATAGTGTTCACTTGTTCATGTCTTATGAATGAAGTAAAATAAGATATATTGGAGTCAAACATGTCAATATTTGCATGAAACTGGATTTGAGAAGCATGGTGAATTCATTGCAGGATATGAACCTCAACAAGGGTGTGAATGAAAAACAGAGAACTTCGACTGAATCGTCAAGACCATCCTTCTCTTCTTGTTCATCATCACTATCCTCTTTGGATTGTAAGGCCGAAGCTGAAGCTACTTTCGACGGGATTGTTTTTCCCGAAACTCTTTCAAGGGATGTAGTTATGAACGAAATAGCTATCTCTTCCCATTTAGCACGTCACACACTTGACCTTAGGGATGTAGTGAAGGATTCAATGTATAGGGAGCCCCGAGGGCTGTCGGTTAAGACTACTGCCAAAGAGGAAGCTGTCTTTCATACTATGAAGCACAAGGATTCTCCGCGACCTTTTCATCCGTTGAAAGCTGTTGATGGGTCTTATGGAGTTGGAATAGATGGGAAACAAAGTGTGCCTGTTGATCTAAATGATTCCATGCGAGTGCTTGCTAAACTTAGAGAGGCACCTTGGTATTATGGAGAAACCAGAGAACATCTGAGACTGTCGCATGAAGTGAAAGACGGAAAATGGTATTCAATCTCAAAGGATTCCCCTCGGTTTGCTTATGACAGAAGGGAAACTAGCCGTTTTTCTTTTGAATCCCACGACACTATCAAATCGACACCAAAGATAAGAGAATTTCCGAGACATTCACTAGATAGTAGGGAAGGCACGTGGCGCGGTCACAATGCCGAATCAAAACCAAGTCACCACTCAAGCAAAGCTTACAGCAGCACCTCCACCTCAAATAACAAAGTTTCTAGCCCGCAACAGTCTTCGACTATCCAGAGCCGGCCTCCGAGTGTTGTAGCAAAGTTAATGGGCTTGGAAGCATTGCCGGATTCTGCTTTGGCCAGTTATACTCAATCAAGTCCAGGTGAGACTTACACAGCTCAAGATAATGGTCAGTTTCCAATATCATCAAGAGATGGATTCACCCGGCCACTCCGAGTTTCTAGTTCCCCGAAAATCTCATTGAAAGACCCAACATCCCCTCGGCGGAAGAATGCTGATCTGGTTATGAAACCCATCTCAAGTGCTAGAGTTCCCATTGAGCCTGCACCATGGAAGCAGCAGGATGGAAATAGAAGCTCTCAGAAAACAAGTTCAACAGCAACAAAAGCTCCCGCAAGAACACCGGATTCATTTACCTCGGTTTATAGTGACATTGAGAAGAGATTGAAGGATCTTGAGTTCAAACAATCTGGAAGGGATCTCAGAGCATTAAAACAGATACTAGAAGCAATGCAAGAAAAGGGACTATTAGACAACAAAAAAGAAGAGCAAGCTCCAAATGTTGCTCGAAATCAAAGAGACTATGAACCAAAAGTTATCAATTTAATCGAGAATTCTACATCGACAAGGCATCAAAATCCCCAAGGAAACAATGCTCTGTCGTCTACAATCAAGGGATATGACTCGGCAAGAGCGTTTGAATCCCCGATAGTGATCATGAAACCTGCGAAACTTGTTGAGAAAACCAGGATTTCTGCTTCTTCAGTCACACCAATTGGTTCCCAGAAACTCCAGAGCAGTGGTGCATATGTAAATAAAAATGCTGTGTCTTCAACCGGGGAAGTGAAAGATCAGCCTCCTAACACTAGTCACTGCGACCGTGATGCTTCTACGAGTGCCATCGATAAGAAAGCAAGAAATGGGAAGGCTACGAAACAAGCACAAACACAAACAAGGTCTCAACAATTTCCAAGAGAGAATAGCCCGAGTTCGGTAAAGCACTCCAGATCTGTAAGCCCAAGAATGCAACAGAAGAAGTTGGAGTTAGATAAAAGAGCTCGTCCGCCTGCGCCACCAGTGGACTCAAACAAACCAAGAAGGCTAACTGGTAAGAAGACAGCAGAATTAGGTCCCCCGTCTGGAAAAATAAGGCCAAAAGGCCGCAACTCACGGCCTGGTGACGAGCAAATGAGCGAGGCAAGCACTGAATCAAGAAGCTTAAGTTGCCAAGGGGACGATGTTTCTCTGAAGTCCGATGGTATCACCGTCGATTCAAAGACGGATATTGAATTCACCAGCAGTCTAAGATCTGCTGAAATTGAAGATGGCCAGAGCCCATCCTTGAAGGCTATGAAGCAATTGGTTTCACAAACAGTGCAAGTATAAATCATTATCATCTCCTTTAATTCAAGTTTTAATCATAGCATAAACATATTCTTAATTAGCTGATTATGATAATTATATTTTGCTTGTTCTAGAAATCATCTGAGAGGTTGGATCAGGATGAGACAATTGCTGAACTTGCAACCGTTGCCCCGGAGAATCCAAGTCCTATGTCATCTCCAGGAAAGAAGA
>NC_029794.2:121963255-121964993 GCF_000816755.2 Arachis ipaensis
ATATAATTACAAACATAACCCTTAATCTGTTTAGATGTTCCCTCAAGAGGTTAAAATTCACCAATCTTGTTCAGCAGATAATGAGAATCAAGATCAGTGGAACGCTGCGGATAGCCTTTCTTTTAACAGCTCCGGCGAGATGAATCGCAAGAAACTGCAGAGCATAGATCATCTTGTTCAGAAGCTCAGACGGCTAAACTCTAGTCACGACGAAGCTAGAATCGATTACATTGCTTCGCTATGCGAAAACACAAATCCGGACCACAGATACGTATCTGAAATACTGTTGGCCTCAGGTCTCCTACTCAGAGATCTGAGTTCTGAATTGTTGACATTTCAACTGCACACGTCTGGTCATCCGATTAACCCGGAACTTTTCCTTGTACTGGAGCAGACGAAAGCGAGTAGTTTGCTTGCGAAAGAAGAAAGCACTGGAAAAGTTGCCTACCCGAAGCTAAACGCCGAGAAGTTTCACCGGAAACTCATCTTCGATGCTGTGAACGAGATCCTCGGTGTGAAACTAGGCTCCTCTACTGAGCTATGGTTTCAGCCCAGCACAGTCAAGCTCGCGAAGAAAACCGTTGGCGCGCAAAAGCTTCTCAAAGAACTATGCTTCGAGATAGAGAAAATGCAAGCCAAGAATCATGATTGCAGTTTAGAAGAGGAGGATAGTCTGAAAAGCATGCTAATGGAAGATGTCATGCATGGTTCTGAGAGCTGGACCGAATTCAACCGCGATTTACCCGGGGTTGTGTTGGATGTTGAGAGACTGATATTCAAGGACTTGGTCGACGAGGTTGTGATCGGCGAATCGGTTGGCTTGCGAGTCAAGTCATCGGCGCGGCGGCGGAGGCAGTTTAGGAAGTAGTTTTGTTGCATTCCTCCCTTTCTCAGTGATACTAAGTTCACTTTGTTCCGATCATTTGCATATAATTCTTTCTTTATATTGCATACAAGTTTGCTTGTTAGATCTTTGATTATAATTATTATTATTATTTTTTTGGCTAAGATGTAAAGAAAATAATATGACTTATCATGGATTTATTGTCATAGATATATATACATAAAAGCTAAAAACTAGTTATGTGAAACTCTTCCTCATTTTTTACCAATGATGATTTGCATTTGATTTAAGATTGAAATATTTGGTGAAACTATGTTGAAAATGTTCAGAAAGAACTAAAGTTTCAAATAAATAAATAAAACTTAAATCTGAATATTGATGATACAGCTTGTGTGTATAATTTCAATTCTTATAAATAATGTTACAAAAGTATAAAATTCTAACTAAAAAGTAGTCTATAAAAAGACAAGAATAAATAAAGATGCATAATACTAAAATGTAAAGCAAGAAATTCAATTAATCTAATATTATTACATATATATTTTGTCAATTAAACACTAAGAAAATTACTAGTAAGAACCATTATATAACAAATAATTTTAAAACAGCAATTTAACGCAGTTGCCTCCGTAGCATAGTGGTAGTGCGTTCGCTTCGTAAGCGAAAGGTCGCGAGTTCGATCCTCGCCGGGGGCTCCTTTCTTTTTTCATTTTCATTTTTTCGTTAATTTGGGCTTCTGATATGCCTCATGGATCTTATAGTAAGGGCCAAAGTTTGGGCTGGGCCTTAGTACTAATTTCATGCGATTAAAATGGTAGAACCCATTCTTCTATTCTCATTTCTCAAAGTAATTAAAATATGTAAACCGAAAAAAAAAACGTTATTAAAATATTA
>NC_029794.2:121965096-121971745 GCF_000816755.2 Arachis ipaensis
TTCTTTGTAGCTACTATCAAAGATCAATGATTAAAAATGGAAACAACACACGTGATACATGTTAATTTGTTTCTGTCAAAGAATGCTGCACCTAAACCTAAACCAATACACCGACCAAATAAATAAATAAACTAAAAGCTCTCTCTATATATACATACATAGCTTTTAGTTAGAACTTAGAACCACCCATGTTTTCTCAATCACTTAGTCAGTACCATTGTTTTCCAATCTCAGTTAGTCAGTTCTTCGCTGTGTACACTTTATTTTCAGGTATGGTGCATTTTTAGTTTTTCACATATAGTATAAATTTTATATATGTTTATTGACAATTTAAGTATGTTTAGGACGACATATATAATTAAGTTTACATAAAATGAATTATTATAGAAAGGATACGGGATATTTATTTTGACAAAATCATAATTATTATTATTAGATATTATGTGTCTATTAATCCATATGCATAAACCATTTTTTTTATAAATTATGTGTAATAATAATAATATATGTGAAGATAGTTAAGATAATATATATTCTATTTTAAGTCTTATAAATAATATTTTTTTTTATAGTAGATATTACCATTGACTTAAGTGTTTGTGTTTCACGAGCATATAATATTTTTTCGTTCGTGACCACATTTTTTTTATTATCATGTTTAGTTGTCAGTTGTCACATAATGCTATGCCTGCAAAGGTGAAAATTCTAACCATTTTGATACCTTATGACATTTAATTTTGAGTTTTTACATAGTTATTTCCTGTCTCTTTTGCTAGTAGTGCATTGGGGACCAATTATATTTTACAACAAATACGTACATCAAAATTAATTAGCATGGGTAACTCTGACTGCCATTTTTGTTATAGATTTTTTTCTTTTAGCAAGACTAGAAAATATTTTTAATCATCGTTGAATTTATAATTTTTATTATATGTGAATTTTATTCATTAATTTACTGGTGATTAAATGTTTATTTTTTATTTTAGAGAAATTTAATTAAAAATGGGATATATATGGTAGATACTAACATGAAGATTTTATAATTGTCTTTATATAAAGATGTTTTTTTTTTATACCATTAGATGATGAATTGTAAAGTTTGATTTTGATGTTTTACAAAAGTGTTATTTTTTTTAAAATGTGGCTAAATAAACAAAATACACTTTTAACACAAGAATCTTTGTAAGAAGATGTTTTTAGCATCTTCATTTGAACAGGTACACACACATATATATATATATCAAGAACTAATTTACTGCGATACTGAATTCTATTTATGAGTTATTGCATATACAAAGCGATATTACTTAAGCGAATTAGTAAGCTATCACTAAAGCAACCCAACTTAGTTAAAAAAAATTGGGATATATTTATGTACCTCTAAATTAACCAACTTGATATTAATAAATGTTTAATTTTATACATTGATGGCTTAAGATTTCATGTATATTATTAATCTTCTTCACTACTAAACTAATCATAGTTTGTATATTATCAATAAAAGCAGTGTTAAGTCTCGTGTATTTTTTTTTAAAAAATAAGTATAAAAAATTAATTTTTAATTAATCAACGTTGGTCAATTTTTTTATTGGACATTAATCATGTATCAAAATTAAATTCATATACTATTGCCTCAACTTGTTAGCATCATTCTTACCCCAACAAGCATAGATGTGGAGTGTGGAGAGTGGAAGATTCTTAGTAACCACCCATTCATTATCATCTTTACTCTCTCATCACTTCACCACATAGTCAACACAAACCAGTAGCAACTACATAATAATTCATCTATCTTATTAAAAAAATGTTAAATCAATTCATGATAGATTGCATTATCGCTCTTGAATTTACCTTATTAGAAATATCTTGCTCTTCTATTATTCACCTTTTTGGAACTCATAAACATTCAAATTAAAGTCTATCGTTCTTTTCCATTATTATTGGCTATTTTATAAAATTGTTAATATATATGGTTCATTTTTGCCCTAATTGTTCCATCTTGATGAGAAACCCTAAACCTATTATACCTATTATTCTTAAGAGTTTAATTGTTCAGTTCACTTTGGCTTCAAAGAATAAATTTAATATTATATATTACAATATATCTATCTTATTTAAGAATATTAAGTACATCTATATACAAGTTAAATCTCGTTTTAATCTTTAAAATTTGGCTTAATACTTAATTTAATCTTTACAATTTTGCTAACCTCAATTAGAACCACCTCCTCCCAATTTGTAACAGTGGCTCTCAATTATCCCTGCAATCATTTTTGTAACTGAAATACTGATCTGGAACATTTACTTAACACACATGACACATCTAAGACGACGTCGTGTTGGTTTCGCGCCAAAATCCTATAAAAGCGATGTCATTTAAGTATAGATGGGTGTTAAAACTCTCCTTCCAAATCGCACCACACAGCAAAAACTCTTAACCATCCCACCATTACAACCACCATTGTTTTCCTCTCCATGTACAAGCGTCACTATAACTCCCTTCATCATCAACAACAACAATAAAAACATTCAAATTTTTTTCAAAAAAAGGGTAAAAGCATAGAGAGAGACAGATAGAGAGAGAAGCTGACGAGGAGGCAAAGTTGTTATACCATGACGTACCGACAATTTGAGCAATGTTAATGTTGTTGCAGTTGCGGCAGGCCTTTGTGTTGAAGGGGAGGGGATTGACGCCATTTCGAGGCGACATCGTAAGTAAAGGTTTTCAAACATCAGTGGAGGAGCAGAGAAATAAGGATTTGAATATCACTCTTGTGAGGCCTACGACCCTGACCAAGTTGGGAAAAAGAGTGGTGCAAGGCACTGCGAGATCCGAAGGCCACTCCTGCCTCCCCTTTCTGTTGTTGCTGCTATCATGAGCCACCACGAATTGCATGTGTTTAGGGAAGAGAAGGGAGTCAGTGATTTGGATAGGAATGCGGTGGAGGTGGTGAGTGTGGTTGCTATGGTGAGATAGATGGGAATGGTTGGTTCCATGTGAATGTGATCTAGCAAAGTTCTGGGAAGACGACAATGGATGATCAATTTAGAAATTTTGGGACTTTATCTAGGGATTCATTTTAATTGCAAGGGCCTCATTGAGTCATCTAATACCTTCTCTAGGTCATATAATCATTATCAAGAATACTCAGCATTAAACAGGTCACGTGGAGAACACTGTGTTAAGTAAATGTGTCATATTAGTATTTTGGTAACGAAGATGATCGCAGGGACAACCGGGAGCCATTGTTGCAAATTTGGGGGGTTTTAATTGGGGCTAACGAAATTGTAAAGGTTAAATTGAGTATCGAACCAAATTTCAGGGGAAAAATTGAGAT
Organism: Arachis ipaensis; assembly: GCF_000816755.2. Classification (NCBI taxonomy): domain Eukaryota; kingdom Viridiplantae; phylum Streptophyta; class Magnoliopsida; order Fabales; family Fabaceae; genus Arachis; species Arachis ipaensis. Next base: position 121,968,435 of record NC_029794.2, read on the forward strand.
TTAACTCTACATACTATGTTCACAGATTTGGTTTATAACGAACAATTAGAGAGAGGGACTTTCAAAACACAACAAATAAAAAAACGTTGAATACCGTCGGATTGAACGTCGCACATTAGCGGTAGCTTTATCATCGAATTTATTGACGATTGAAGCAATAAATTCGTCAACACAAAGTATTACTGGTGAATTTCTGTTTCTAAGGATAAATTCAATGGTAATAATTTGAGTGAAAAAAAAAGAAGCGCGAAAATTAGGGTCAAATTTATAATTCACTGGTAACCCTAATTAGTGGAACGCTGTGTTTTGGTAACCACTACTACACTACTAATTCATTACTATCGAATTTATCCGCCAATAAATTTGATGGTAATGTTGCTCCAAATTCAAAATGCGCAGCCCTCTCCCCTCACTTTCGAAGTCCCTTCTCTCTACACTACTCATCTCCCCCCTCTCTCCCCTGTAATATCACTTCCGACAACCCTGCTAGCCAACCTCCGCCCACGCCGGCCACCTTTAATTTCTTCAAAATACTGCACTGAATTTTAATAGGTCTGAGAATCAATCAAGGAGGGTTAAGGTGGTTAGAGAAGTGAATATGAAAGAGGTGAATTGAGAGGATAACAAAGAGAGATATAATGAGATGGTATTTAATGCAATCAGTGTTAATGGTATGGAAAATATTAAAGAAGAGCCTGAAGGCAAAAAGATTTTATGATCTATTAAAATTTGTCGTACAACCGTTGTTTGAGGGTTGAATTCACTCAAAATTGTCTGTCTGTATTAAAATGATGAGTATTAAGTTTGAGTCAAATCACACCTAAGAATCTTTTGATAAGTGGACCATCTTTTGTAATGAATTAGTACCAGTCAAGACAAATGGCATCCTCTGGAGCCATTATGAGACAAAAAAATGGTTATCTTCAAACTTAGGTTTAAATTCGATAAAAATTGATTGTTTTTTGAATGGTTGTATGCTGTATTATGCAAGGAGATGTAGACATTACTACTTGTAAATCTTGTGATGCATTAAGGTATCAAGTAGAGAGAGAACATATTAGTAAACAGAGGTTAAAGAGAGCTCTAAAGAAAATGATGCACTACTTTTTCCTAATTCCTAGGTTAAAAATTAAAGATTGTATGCCCCGATGAGTTCGGCCCCTCACATAACATGGCATAGTAACAACAAGAGAGACGATGGTTTTATGACACACCCATCACACTTAGAGGCTTAGAAGCACTTTGATCGGGTCCATTCTATATTTGTGAACGAGCCTAGAAATGTTAGATTAGTTTTGTGCTCTGACGGGTTTGCACCGAACTCTAATTTTAGTAAGGAAAAGTCTAGGGGGCCAGCAACTTTGTTAAATTCTGGCCAGCATGTACCAGCAAAGAAAAGTGAACCATTGAATGAAATCTCACACCAATCTCACACCATTAAAACCATCATTGATGGCTATTTGATGGCTACAAATCACAAAAGTTGCTGGCCCCTAGTATTCCTCTTTTAGTAATGCGTACTCTTGTTGGCATGTTGTAGTGACTCCTTATAACCTACCTTCTGAAATATGCATAAAAAAACATACATATTCTTAACTTGTATCATACTCTATCCAAGCAACCAAAGGTTAAAACTGATGTGTTCTTGCAACTCCTGGTGGATGAGTTGAGTGAGTTGTGAATTGATGGTGTAGAGACGTATAATATTTCAACTAAAAGAAACTTTCAAATACATGATGTATCGATGTGGACCATCAACGACTTTTCTGCATACAGGATGTTGTCCAATTGGTCCACTCAGGCAGAATGTCGTGTCACCTTTATATGAAGGATATAAAGTCATTTTGATTGAGTAATGAGATAAGAATTCGTGGTTCAATTGTCATTGAAGACTTCTCGAGTTTGATCATCATTTTCAGTGTAATAAGAACTCGTTTAGGAAGAATAAAAGTGAACAAGAAAAAACACCCATAAAGATGAATAGTTTAAAAGTGTGGCATCAGGTCAGTAGTATTCCTAGTATCGTCGATAGCGGGGCTAGGTTGAGACCTTAGAAATATGGCAAGAGTATAATTGGACGAAACAAAGTATATTTTGGGAGTTGTCTTACTGAAAAGACAACTTAATTCGTTATTGTCTTAACGTGATGCATATTAAAAAAAATATGTTTGATGATATCATGCATACGGTAATAGACGACGAGCGAACCAAGGATAATAATAAAGTTAGGTTAGACTTGTTGACATTTGCAAGCGGCCAGAACTGAACCTAAAAAAACTTAACAATGGACGATGGTCTAAATCAAATGTTGTGTTCGCTCTAACGAATTATCAAAGACAAAATGTTTGTAGGTGGATTATAGGATTAAGGTTTCTCGATGGTTACGCCTCTAACTTGGGTAGTAGATATGCAAACATCTTATAGAGTAAGCTTGCGAGTTGAAGAGTCATACATTTATGGAGTTGTTGCTTCCTGTTGCGTTTAGAGAACTTTTCAATAACATCTGAAAACCCCTCACAGAAATAAGTGAGTTCTTTAGGAAATTATGTACGACGAAACTTAAGATTAATTATCAGGACCCGTAGTGATGATTAGAATTTTGTTTTAATTTGTGTGATAGTATTTCATCTCTTTGACTGTTTTCTGTATACTTGCCATTTAATATTATAGTTGACTGTTTTTATTAAAAATACTATTTGATTTTCACTAATTAGGATTTAACTATTAATTGTTGACATATTAATATGGAAAGTTAGGTTCTAACCAGTTCAAAAAATAAAATAAAATAAAATAAAATTTAAGATTACTGTGAGATTTATTGTCGGTGAATTTTTTGATAAATTTTATTTTAATTAATATAAAATAATATGTTACCGTCAAATTTATTAGTGAATAAATTCGACGATAAAAAAGCACAAAATCAAAATATATGGCGCCAAAATTACTGTCGAAAAATTTTCGACAATAACCACCTCCATAATTTCACCAATCAATTATTCAAATTCGTCACTAATTTTATAAAATATTACCATTAGATTTTATAATTTTGCAGTAATAAATTTACCAGCAATTTTTTTAAGTAATTCTGTTGATAAATTCAATGGTACTTGACAATTTTTTTAGTGAAATTTAGAACTTATTCTTGAGTTTTATTTATTCTTGGGTTGGGGTGGTGTTGTGATATGAATTGAAGTGGTTGGTTTGATAAAAGTATAAAAGGGAGAGGATGTAAATTTAATTTCCATCTACTCATTATATATGAATAAAATTTTTAACTATGCATATATAGGATGAGTAGTAGTATTGCAAGC
>NC_029794.2:121971883-121975242 GCF_000816755.2 Arachis ipaensis
ATTATTAATATATAAAAAATTTTATTAATTATTCGAGTCAAATTTAATAGTAAAATAATAATATTGAATTTATTTAAAATTTTTTAAAATATCTAAAACGTTAAGAACCAAATTAAAATTTAATTCAAATATTAAAGACCAAATAATATTTTACTCTATTCAACATAATAACTAATCTCTTACTAGCTTATCTTTATTATAATCAAAATAAAAATCAAACTATAAACGCATCATTAAAATAAAAAATTATTTGGCTCAATCATATATACTGAACACACTTTTCGACTATATCCAAGATTATTAACTATGGTTACAAGAACTAGACCGAATTAACTGATTTGACTTGGTTATTAATTGAGAATCAGTTATTAAGTAAGTGCGATTTAAGATAAAAATTGTTTGAAATTGATTCAATTAAAAACCGAAAAAATCAGTAAAAAATCTGTTAACAAATATAATTTTTTAATGATTAATTAATTTAAAATAATAAATTATAAAAAATCATATATTTTATTATATCTAATTCAATTTCAATTAAATTTTAAGTAATGCTACATGATTAACAAATATAAACTTTTAAATTTTTAATTTTCTAATTTCATGGGGTTAATAGCTGGTTTAATTTTTAAAACGTTGGCTTTAACTACTGTCTATTGTAATGAAATATACATAAGAAAAAGTATATGAAACCAACTTTAAATAGGGGTGGCAATATATACTCTACTCGCAGGTATCCAATCTAACCCCAGCCGATTGGGTAGGGTTGCCAACCTGATCCGCAGCGGATAGAATAGGGTGCGGGTAGGGTTCTCGTGCGGATCGAGTAGGGTGCGGGTTGAGCCTTAACCCTACCCGACCAACCCGCACTTTATATATGTTTATGTTATATACTTATGTAAAAATATGTTTTAAGTGGATGTTGAATCAAATACCTCTCACTAAATACAAAAGATCATTAACCACTAAAAGAAAATCATTAATTGATAATTTAATATTTTTTATATAAAAATCAGTTCTATTTTAAATTATCATAAAGTTATATAATAATGTTGTATATTTTTTGTAACCTGCAGGTAGGGTCGGGTACCCGCGTGTTAAGAGCGGGTAGGGTTAGGGTTGGGATATTCTCAACCCACAGATAGGATAGGGTTGAGTTTATATAAAAATGTCAACCCGCAGGTAGAGTTAGGGTTGGATCCAAACCTACCTTACCCTACCCATTGCCACCCCTAATTCCAAATCAGTCAAGAATGAAATAACTTAATTAATTATAAATATAGTAATTAGTTTTATTTATTTATGATTTAAAATATTGGTTATTAAATGTTTCACTACATTTAAATTAGGAGGAGATACGTTCAGTATCATTACAACATAAATTACGAAAACTGATTCAATTAGCTTCCGTCTCTTCATCTTCATTCCTTCTCCAAATGCCTAAAACATGATAAATCAAACATGATAAATCAGAAAATAGATTCAGAACCATCCAATTTACAAAGAAAAAAAACATCCTAATACCTAACATAAACATCATTTACATAAAGATTTTAGATTCATACAAAGATATTTGGCTGATTTTTGGATGAAACCATCTTAGTTTCTAGCATTATTGTATACATAATGAAGTCTGATATATATTGTTTGTGTATTTGAATTTGCATGTATGTGTTTTAAATACTTTGTTATATATAGAAGAATAGGACCACCGGCAAATAAAACTTTTGGTCATTATCTTTGTTGCCTTTGGAAGTCCAAGTTGCGGAAACAACTGTGACTCATATATCAATTTTAATTTAATTTATCTTGGATCCTGTGTTTCATGCAGACACTGCTTTCAAATTCAGTCTCATTTTATGTATCTTCCTTTTCATCGTCAGAACGAACTGCAGATTCGAATACCCATTTTTTTCTTTTTCTTTTTTTCTTTTTTTTGTCTTTTCTTTTAAATCTTTGTGTTTGTATGGTTTGCTTTGAATTACATGGATGGTTCTATAATAATAACAATAATTCATGGCCTTCATAATCAAGATGCTGTGAAAGAGGATACAAAGATGAAGATAGACAATGAAACTTGTTTTCTCATTCACACACATCTATGCATTTTCCGAGACACACTTCTTTGGGTACTATATCAACCAATTTCACATGCTATTACCTTCTTTTTCTTCTTTCCATCATTATTTTCAAGATTTATATGTTGTAATCTTTTTTTTTTCTTACGTAAATGTTTGAGTAAGTTGTTACACATCAATTAGTCTGCTTAAATTTAGCTATATACACTCCAATAATTTAAGGAACCCTTAGATTAGATTAGATATGTTTGTATCAACTAATTATAACAATGAACATGACAACCAATTATTTTATGATATACTGTATTAATCTACTATGTCGTTATGTAATGTAATACTTAATGTGACATCATTATTTGACGAATATATAAAAGGATCAATTTGACTTATACTTATATCTTCAAGAGAATAATATAACTAACAAAATATTTTAGGAACTAATTTAAAAAATAAGTTATCTTTTATGAGGGTTGATACACATACAACTCTTATAAATTGGCACAAGTCCAACAAAACACACACATTACACTCTCACATTCAAGAGTAAATAAACGCACGTTATTCAACCACTTCCTGTTTCTAAAGCGCACTACTCACCATGCATTATGAACGACTCTTCTTCTTCTTCCTCCATGAAAACGAGTTTCTTACCAAATTTAAAGATAATGAAACTTCAAAAATATACCCAAAGGATTACAGAAATACACACAAAGGATTACAAAACTACACCCAAAGGATTTAACAAATACACCCAAAATTTGTTGAAGTACACCTTATGCATAATTCAGAACTTTTTCTCTTTCTCCTCCTCATCTTCTGCTGCTTCTTCTTCTTCAAAAACGATTTCAGAGCTTGATGTCAAAAAATAATGGAAATCGAGAATAACGAAGAAAGAAAATAGAGAGAAAAGCACATAAATGAAAAAGGAGAAAGAGAAGGCAAGAAACGAAAGAAAAGAAGAAGAAGAGGAAGAGGAAGAAGAACGTGCAGCAAGGAGAAGAAGAAGGTGTAGTGAAAACGTGCAGTACGGTGCGAAGTGCGTTATGACTTATAAAGACTTGTATAAAAAATAACTTGTATGTGGAGAATTATTCATCTTTTATATTCAAATTTAAATATTAACCCATTAATTTTTTTTCTTGTGATGTCTTATTTAATTTTCTGCTTTGATTTTTAGTCATACGTACCTAATTAGTTCAATTCTAATAGGAAGATAAAAAAAAACAATAAAAAAGATGCACATCCAAGAGAATTTATTAAAATTACACGTTTAAAATTACCTAT
>NC_029794.2:121975415-121995738 GCF_000816755.2 Arachis ipaensis
ACAAAAATATTTTATCAATAATTAATAATATTAAATAAAATAATTTTAAATTGATTAAACTGATCTTTTATTAATTATATCTCAAATATGATGATATTTTGTTATTTCTCTAAATTTATCCTATATATAATTAACTTCTTTCTTTGTCTTATCCTTCTTGCTATATATAGAATAGCTATAACTGGTTAATAATTAGTTGCATATTGCCCAGAGCTTTGTCCATTATATGTACTTCTCTCAACTTATATATACACAGTGCGAATCATTTATCAACATTTCTGATAGATATTTTATTTAATTTAAATTACAAAAAAAAACAAAAGCAGGTTATTAATGAACCGATTTTTAATGATTAATCAGTTAAAATAATAAAACACACCCAAAAAAATATTTTTTTAAAAAGATAATAAATTTTATATATATTATATTCAATTCAATATCAGCTCTTAAATTTTTAACCCTATTATTCTAGCTATTCAATTACTAGTTTGGTTTTTACAATTTTGATGTTTTTTTAAAAGAGGTTTCCTGAAGAATGATTAAATAATAGAAAATAAAATAGAATGGTAAATTATTAGGAGAAAGAAGAATGTAAGAGTGAAATTGTGAGTTGTATAATCTGTAGTTGTATATAGGTAGGTTTGTGGCAGGGATTCACATGCAGCACTTCCTAGGCGTCGGCATGCATGTGATCTGAGGGAAAGATCAGATTCTCCTGCACCAACACATTAATTACCTAATTAAGCTCTCCAAACCTTCTTTTTAATTAATTTCTTTCCATCATTATTCATCTTCTTCATCATCATCATCATATATATAATTTTATTTCCAAAGATACACATACACGATACATGTGTTTAATTAATGTTTTAAAATCACATGTCAATTATGAGTTTACATTATTGCCAAATGATATGAAACCACATAATTGGATAACAAAAATGTTTGGTAACAAAAAAAATTTAGTTAAAATCAGTCAAAATTTATCTTATTTAGCTTTTATTAATTGTTGCCGTAATTAATGAATGCTAAATAAGGTAAGTTTTGACTGTTTTTTTTATTTCTCTAACATTACTGTTATCATGAAATTATTCATCCTAAAAGTTTAAACTTTATCCCCTCAAACAATACAGAAATGTTTGGTAACCAAAGAAAATCAGCCAAAAACAGCCATAACTTGCCTTATTTAGCATTATTTAGCATTCATTAATGTTGCGACAATTAATTAATGCTAAATAAGACAAGTTCTGCCTGTTTTTTTTGTCTACCTAGCATTAATAATATAATCATTTGTTTGATTTTTTGTATCGGAAATGTTTGGTCCAAAGAAAATCAGCCAAAAACAGCCATAATTTGTCTTATTTAGCATTTATTAATTGTTGCGACAATTAATGAATGCTAAATAAGGCAAGTTCTGGCTGTTTTTTTGTCTTCCTACCATTACCCTTTTTGTATAGACATTTTTCTTTTCACTAAGGATCGAATTCTGAATTTTTTGGACATAGAGCTCTGATATTATATCATGAAACTACTTATCCCAAAAACTCAAGCTTTAAGTTAATGAGAGAATGTAATATTAATGGTTATATCTCTAACAGTAACTGCACTGCAGTGCCTAATCTTGATTCTTGAATCATAGGGATGAGTTTATCTGTTTGATGTGTTGCACAGGTCATTGCTTGTAGCCAATGCAGGGGACTGCAGGGCTGTGTTGTCACGCCATGGCATCTTAAAAATTACATTATTTGTAGTTTCACTTCTGCAAAAGCAACAATAATAATCTCTCAACCTTGCCTCGAACAGAATTGCAATTTAAAACCTTTGCAAGTGCGTAATTAGAAAAACATATATGCGAAATTAAACATGGTTTTAATAGGTTGAATATACAATAATAATGGGTACGCCAACATAAGGAACAAATTAGTTGACCTAGTTATTGAATTTCCTACATTATATATACCAAATGGGTAATGTTAGGTAGACAAAAAAAAAACAGCCAAAACTTGCCTTATTTAGCATTAATAATTGTCGCAACAATTAATGAATGCTAAATAAGGCAAGTTATGACTATTTTTGACTAATTTTTTTTTGTTATCAAATATTTCTGATACCAAATATCTTGGAGTGCCTTTCACACTCTTATATATATATAATGTATAGTGACATTTAGATAGCAAACAAAAATACAGAAGAATCTGTGACAACATTATTCAGCACACCAGACATATTCATCATGAAACCATAACAACAATTCATGCATCATGCTAGCTTTATAAAATCAAATAACATAAGCAGTGGTCTCCCACTTTCTCTTTCAGAAAAATCTAAATAAAAAATGATCTTTGTTACATTCAAAATAGAATTTTCTAATATATATGATTAATTAAATACTTTCCTAATATATAAATCTCTTCTTTTTATTTTTTTACGATATTCCTTAACTTAACAAGTCAAAAGACTAATCCATCGTGAATTTAAATTTCATTTAAAAATTTATCGCTGGTAAAAAAATTATTGCATCCACAAAACAGAATTCAAATTCCTAAAATTTGGGTTAAGCTTGCGAAACAATATTTCAACCCTGCAAAACCTGTTAAAGCACCAGGCATTTAAGAGTAGAATGGAAACTGTAGCAATGACTTGATGAGTGATGATAACATTGTACGAGGTTATAACGTATTTTTTGTATTAAAACCCCCTACTTACTCATAATATTATAGCCTCTTCAGTCAGGTATCATATACCTAGCTCATAGCTTAATTAGTATCAAGCTTGAACAAACCCATGCCAAAACTTAACCAATGCCCAATAAAACTTCTTATTATAGAAAAAATCTAGATAGTCTTATCAAGAGGTTTAGCACATTCAGTAGTAGTTGGATTTCTTAAATATTAAGATAGAGATTCAAACCCTAACATACACTCTATGCATAGAGAGGATTTCATTTTTTGGCCAATACCTATGCCATTTGAAAAAGTTTTGGTGCGAGATAACTATATAAGTCCTTAATGTTGAAGGGGGATATATAGTATTCTAGATAACACATGTGTTATCAAATAAACTCTCACGAAATTTAATTAAACGTTTTTCCACTATGAATTAAATTTTCGGGTTAAATTGATCTACTCCATTATAATATGTGAGATTTAAGCATAGCATGTGATTGTTAATAATTAAATCAGCCACATATCTGTAAGAGGATGTATTAATACATGAGAAATATTGCATATTAATACTTTTTATTAATATTTTAAATTACTATTTTATTTTTATACTATATTAAAATTTATAATTTATAATTTAGTATAAAAAACGTTAGTTAGTCAAATATAAAGAAAATATTGAACAAAAATAATAAATTTTATTCATTATATAATATTACTCTTAATATAAATTCTGTGTTTCTAAGAAAAAACTGAATAACTTTTATAAATTTATTTGTACATTCTTCTTTTTCTCTTTCAAAAAAATAAATTAAAAAAATGTTAAAGCTAAGAATGGATAATTGTTTATGAAACCATTAATTAAAATAAATTTATTTGTACATTCTGCTTTTTCTCTTTCAAAAAAATACATTAAAAAAATGTTAAAGCTAAGAATGGATAATTGTTTATGAAATCATTAATTAAAATAAATTTATTTGTACATTCTTCTTTTTCTCTTTCAAAAAAATAAATTAAAAAAATGTTAAAGCTAAGTGGATAATTGTTTATGAAACCATTAATTAGAATAATATATATCAAATATGTTAGATGTACACTAAAATTTAATCACTCATATAAAATATATATTAAAATTTATTTAACCAATACATATATTTATAATAGTTAATTTGATGACTGATTTTTCATATATATATATATACGGCAAAGAAGAAGGTCAATCTGATACTTGAATCTTTAAGTAGCAAAATTAATTCTGAAATTTGATAATAACCGCTGCTTAGCTCTGAGGGTGCTAATTAATTAGCACATAAGAACTGCAGAGAAGAGCAACAAAAGCATCAATTATGAAGTTCATTATTGTTTATATAGAAAATGTTTGATAACAAAATTAGTCAAAAATAGTGAAAACTTTTTTTATTTAATATTTATTCATTGTTCTTAGAATTAATAAATACTAAATACGATAGATTTTGATTTTTTTTTTCTTCCTAGTGTTTATATTTAGATTCAGTTTTGTAATTTGGACAAACAACAATGTGTGTTCCTTCTGTAATTTTTAACACATATATAAACATATAATATATGCCTAGAGGAGGAAAATAATATAATGAGGAAGAATAATTATATATTTTAATTAATTACTTGTACACACATTGTGAAGAAATTGAAGTAGATTGTATAATAATTAAGTAAAAGCAGAAATAATTAAGATTGAAAGAGAAATATATGTATATATAGCGTTGCCATACCTACAAAGGTGCGGTGCATGTGTTCATCATCTCTTAGGTTTCTCAGAATATAAATTTGCTCTACATTCATTCTTGAATTATAGTAGTAGTAGTAGCAGCAATTGAAGATGAGAATCCCGAGTCTGAAATCAAGAACGAGCTGAAGTAGTAGTAGTAGTAGTAGTAGTAGCCTTATTATTATGATCTGGTTGGTGGCTTCCATTACGATCAGAAGAAGGCTTGTTGATGATGATGATGATGTGGATGAGGACGATGAGTTCAAGAACTGATGAATGTGACTATTGATGAATTGATGCTGTTGTTTTATTGAATCACCACCGCCATTATTATTATTATTATTATTATGACTACTACCTTCCAGAAGAGATGATGGGGTTGTTACAAATGGTGCATAAGGTGTGAAAATCTGCGGTGTAGCAGCAGCAACAGCAGTAGCAGAAGATAAAGGACCAAACAATAATTGTGAGGAACCAGATGGGCCTACTTGCAAAGAAGATAAATGGTTCAATTGCATCAAACCCCCGTTATTCATCATTGGATAACTGCCATAGTAATCTCCCACTTGATGATGGTGATGATAAAGACTTGTAGAAGAAGAAGAACAAGAACTAGAAGGAAACAACAATCCATGGCTTCCCAAATTAGAAGCCTCAGGAGTAGAGTTGTTGTTGTTGTTGTTGTTGCTGAAGAACAAACTCTGAAAAGGATTATTATTAGTAGTAGTCTGAGTCTCCATTGGGAAAAGTCTCTGAGTAGTGTAACCGCCTCCAAATTCTTGATTCTCATGATCTGCATTGTTTGATTTGAAGATCCACTTGGCTTTATTGTTATTATTATCGGAAGGCATGGTGGTCATCAAGTCCTTCCCTTTGAGAAACCTGGAAGAAGAAGAGGAGGAAGCGGAAGAGTCCAATTCCCAGAACCTGGGTTTCCAGAAAGAGGAAGGGTCATGGAGAAGATGAGGGAATAGGGTTTGCGGCGGTTGGAAGCAGGGCTGAGGGAAGTGAAGAGGGGGAAGCTTATCGATATCAAGCTTTGTAGCATCAAGAAGCCAATCGATGACTTTGCTTGGTTGAGAGAGTCCCAACTTGTCTTGCAAGTCGTACAATTGAATGGCGGTGGGGACTGAGAGCCTGATCCGACGGTCACGAAGCCCTCTTATGGTGCAAACCTTGCTGTGCCTGTCTTTTCCCCCAAATGACCTTGATACCCTCACGATTCTTGGATTCCGAAACGCCGACCATTGCCTTGTTGATGACGACGCCGCCGCCGATCCTTTCAGGGTAAACTTGTCATTTTCATTGCTCTTCTTCTTGTTCTCTTCTATTATCATGCCTTCTTCCTTTGTTTCCATCATCATCGTCGTTAGATTCATCTTGCTGCTTCTTCATTCATCATCACTGAATACAGCTTTCTCAAATTCTTCTTCTATTTGAAATCATACAGAAATTAAAATAATAAACTGTGTTATGTGCAAGTGAACTAAGTTACTAACATGCATTTAGATTGAGAAGCACATAGAGCATGGGTTAGTTTAATTAATTTAATTTGCTGAGATCTCGAGAACTAGAGACTTACGTTACGCGCGTGTGAAGGGAAATTCGATCTTGTTTTCCAACTTGATATCTGATTATTCTGCTGCTCTATGCTTTAGTTTTTCGTTCACCATACCCTTCAAAGAAGAAACAAATGAAAAAGGAGAAGAGAAGTTTCAGCACAGAAACAGTAATACCCTAAAATTATAGTCTTCACAAAATGGCCACATAAATCTTATTTATTTTAGCTCATGACCCAAAACCTTAGACTTTCAAACTATTTTATGCCTGGGAAAAACATATTCACAAATCACTTTTAAATATTTACTATCTCAATATTTGTTTAAAAAATAACCCTATTATGTTTACATTAAAATTAGTTATCAAACTATATTATTAATATAAAATATATACTAAAAATTAGTTAAATAATATATATATATATATATAATAATAATAATAATAATAATAATAATAATAATAATAATAATAATAATAATAATAATAATATATCCGTATGATCATGTGCTTGTAGAATTTTAAAAGGTAAATAAATGAAAAGAAAAATAAGAAATATAGTATGCATGGTTTTAACTGCAATTATGTGGCTCCTTATGGGATGACACGTCAAACAAACTGGAGTAATGAATTACTCGATTTGTTCATACCACATACTGAACAATCACTGACTTAATGATTAACTGTTTACAATATCAATATAAATATAAAATAATTATTCATTATCAATTGAGTGTATATATATGGATTATAAAAAATTGTTATGTTTATATAAAAAAAATTATTAAAGTATTTTTTATATATTTATGTATATTTATATTTATTGTTTTATATATTTTTAAACATAAATTTCATATAAATAGTTAATTTAGTCATTATTTTATATATGTATATATATAACATGTTTGATGCATTTATTATATGGGTAAGACTCAGTACTAGACATTGTGAATTTCATACTGGACTTGCCTGCCCAAAGAGAGAAAGATTAAAAGAAAAGAAGGGGAAAAGGGAAGACCTTTAATCCATTTATATCTTTATTTTTAATATTAAAAGAAATTCCAAAATAAATAAGAGAAAGAAGGGCATGCTCTTTCCAAGCAACCACAAATATCTTTATCAAGAAATTCCCCACTGAAGGAAAAAGGAAAGAAAGAAAATTCCACAGAACGTTAATAATTCACATGCATGGTATGGAAGAAGAAGAAGCAGCAGCAAGCATACATGAACCCTACCTAAGAATTATTAAGTGCTTTAATAATATCTAAAAATGAAGTATTAGAGGGTAATTAAGTAAATAATAAAGTAGGATATATATGGTGGAAGAAATTTGATTGATCAAGTTGATATATAAGTCATAGTCAGATTCAAAAGTTGTGGTGTATGCAATTGGAGTGTGTGATGAGTTGGGATTAGATCATATAGATATGTAGCTGCTGCAATATATAGATGAGGGACCAACGTAGGTTCTTAAAAGCATCCACTCAACTTATAGAAAATTAGGGACCACATACATTGCAATAAACACAGATAAATGGCAGTGAGATTTGCACGGCATAATATATATATACATCACACTATATTACATTCTCTACCATTTAATCAATTTTGGTTAGTCACTAAACATGTTTTAACTTTAAACTTCATTTATATTAGAATTTACAGTAAATGTACGGACAGTGTAAAATATTTTATACAGTCGTATAATCATATCTGTTTTTTTATGATTATTCACGCTATTAATGTGAAATGTAATTATTTTTACTAATGTAGCGTTACGTAATTGGATGCATATATAAAATTACTTTATACTAACATATATCAAAATTAAATTCTAGAATTTATTATAAAATTATTATGTGTATATAAAAATTTAGTCATTAAATTAATCATTATTTTAAATTTAAATTTAGATGATAACAAATTTATTATATATCTTTTAACAATTATTACATGTGTGTGTAAGTATAATAGTTATAATATTTCATATGTATATTTATATGCTAATTGATTAATAAAGCACCAAGTTAAGACTTTTCTATGACTATATATACATACTCTATGACTTGAATAATTTGTACTAGCTAGGCTAGTTTCTTGCCTAATTGCCTACTAAGTAAACTGTTGTATGTCTTGCATAGATAGATGATAGATATTTAAATATGTAGTACTTTATGGCTTGCCAAACAAGTAACCCTAAGAGACAATTATTGCTAGGCACTGAAATATATATCTAACACATAATAATAAAATAAAAATAGGTGAAAATGGGTGTGTGCCAGATTAATGTTTCAAGCTTCAACAGTATAGTATGTGTCTAGTGAATTAGGTTATTGCTGAACAAGAAACCCTAGCTAGTTCCTCACTAACACCAATACCACCTTATCTAAGTTTGTTAACTAAATTAAATCCGTTAATTAACTAACTTAGATTGATCCAGTGATTAATTCATTTGTTTGCTTAAGCAAGTATCGGTATTCGAATTTTGTCTTGTACATGTTGCGATTCATTAACAAGCATAAACCCTTAAATAGAATTTTGATCTACGATAAATTAGTCTGATTTTTAATCTGTCGAATTGGATAATACTATAAAATATTTAAAAAAAATCGTTTAAGAAAACTAAAAAAATTAAGTTAATTATGTTGATTGATGAAAATTGAGTATAAATAGAAAGTAGGTTTGTGAGAGTGAGAGTGAAATAAAGGGGATATATAGATAGCATTGTAGTAGAAGATTTTTCCTTCAAAACTAAGCAATACCTAGAAAACAGGAATCTTCTTCACCCCAAAAATAATTGACAACTTCATCATCCGGACACTGCACAAACTGCAGTTATACATTGTCTAAAGCTGCACCCTACTTTATAACATTTTTTTTTTCTTTTTTTCTTTATTTTGTTTTTTAACCTAAAAAGAAAAAGAAGTTAAAAAACTGAATGAATTAAAACCATATGAACCCCAGAAACCTACCAACAATAAGTACTCAATTCAAGGGTGAAAACTCATTACTGATCCCAAGGCTCACCCTAGATCTCCCCCCACAAAAAATAAAAAGCTAAAAGAAAGAAAGAACTGAACTTTGTCCTCCAAAAAAGGAAAAAAAGATTTAATTAATTAAATGGATATATTTCTTATTTTTTATTTTTTATTTTTCAGAAGCAAAATGATTATGAGTTTTGGCGTATTTGAAGTACTGCAGTCTTTTACTCAAGAAAGAGTGGAGAATAATTTTTAAAAGGGCATCACAGTTTCTAATTTTGAACGTGATTCTGATTCAATCTATATATCAATATATGTATCTGTGAGTTTGTTGATCAGAAAATCTACTGTACGGATGTAGTAGGTATAGTATTATTATGCATCTCTCTTTATAATTATAACAATTTATATGTATGTTGGTAGTTGATGAGTAATAAGGTATCCAGAATTGTATTTAGAAAAATCTAATTAATGAGTTAAGATTTTAATTGTATTATGATCAGCAAAAATTTATAAGTATAGCTAAGGCATCATTTTATTAGCAAAAGTTCCAATATCTCAAAGTTACTCTTGTTTATGTAGAAATGATTGTATTATTATAAGTGTCTCACATTTTTCATGGAATAGTTTATAAATGAGAGATAACTAACCTTCACCTTAGGAGCTAGTTTCTAGAGTTGATAAGTTAATTCCACTCAATTTTAACATTTCATTATTATAAAATAGAGTATAAAAAAGACAAATTATAGAGTTTATGTTAAAGATAGATGGTTAGCAACTGCAAGATCGAAGAATAGCAATAGAATTTTTTAGTTTGATTATTAGAGGGGTCTGATTTTCATAGGCTATGATGATATTAAGAGTGGCTGAAAATTGCTCGGCCATGCAAGTGTGCTGCAGATGCTATTAAAAAATGCTTCAATTATAACATAGTATCATATATTATGAGTTGTTAGTATTTTTGTATGGAGTAGTATTTGCGTACCTTGGATGTTGAGGTAGTAAGATGTAATTTTTATGACTTAAGTAATTTTTCCGTGAGAGTTTCGTACAAGAGTAATGTTATATTTTTTGTTAGTATTTGATCAACAATCATTATTTTTAGTTAAGAGTGAGATTTAAATTTGTGACCTCTAATGAGTATAAAGAGATTATGCCATTTAAACTATAATTCGTTGATGATCAGCAATAATTTATATTTATAAAAATTTTGTACATAAAAAATATATAATTTATACTTATATTTATCAAAATTTTATACATATAAATAATACAATTTAATATATATATATATATATAACCATTTTAATACGCAGTTAGATGATAGTTTTGATTAACATTTTCTATGCAGATTGAAAGGTACTAGACTTTAGAGGAGAAGTTCAGAGAGAAAGGAATAGAGAGAGAAACTGAAAAAGTGTGAAATTGCATTCAACTAAGCAACTGAGTTACAGCATGTGAGGAATTGCAATTTATATGTACATAGCTAGCTAACTAACACTGACTTGACTCATACACTAAGCTAACTAACTGCAATAAACTATAGAAGTGACTAGAAACTGCTGCTGAGTCAGCTAGAGCCCACACTAACCAACTTTAACAGAAAAACAGAATTAACAGAATTAACTACAAGGAGGGAAAGCTATTGAAACAGAACTGAGAGACTGAGTTAACTTGCTGCCTTATAACTCCTAATATCATCTTTAGTTTTTCCTTTCTTGAGCACTTGCAATTGCTTGTTGATCACAAATGTTCAGCCTGATTCAAAAGTGTAGAAAAGTCTCAGAGAGTATTGCTTTTTTGAAGATATCGGCCACTTGCACTGAGCCTGGGATATGACTCACTTGAACTTCCTTGTTGTTGACATGATCTCTAACGAAATGGAGGTCTATTTCGAAATGTTTTGACTTGGAATGTAGGATTGGATTTACTGCCAACAATACAACACTCAAATTGTCACAATACATCATTGGTGCTTCAGAGATAGCTAGCTTTAATTCAGCCATTAGGTTCCTTATCCATACTAACTCTGCCACTATCTTTGTCATACTCCTGTACTCGGCCTCAGTACTGGACCTGGCTACAGCTGTTTGCTTCTTCGAAGCCCAGGACACCAGATTTCAGCCAAAAAACACACAATATCCAGTGGTTGTCTCTCTATCATCGGGGTCACCAGCCCAGTCAGAATCACTGTAAGCAGTGATCTTCATAGCAGTGTTCATTTCAGAGTCCTTCTTGAGGTGCAAGCCATGATATGCAGTACTATTTAGGTACCTCAGCACATGTTTCACCATTTTCCAGTGTGAATCCAGAGGAGATTAAACAAACTGAGCAAGTTTATTGACATAGAAGCTGATTTCAGGCCTGATAATGGTTAGGTATTGCAAGCTCCCAATGACAGAATGATATAGACTTGGATCATGGAAGTTTGACCCTCCAAGAGTAGAGATTTTTGTTGTAGAGGGAAGAGGAGTATGACAAGCTGTGCCGCTGTGCATCCCACCATACCAACCTTCTTCATTACCTCTTCAATGTATTTCTGCTGAGTAAACACTAAGCCTCCACTCTTAGTCTTTGTAGCTTGAATGCCAAGAAAGTAGTGCAGATCACCTAGGTCTTTTAGAGCAAACTTACTATTCAACTGTTTGATTACTTCCTTAATAGAGTTATCACATTCACCTGTTACAATGATATCATCTACATATACCAGGACATATGTTTTTAAGTGATTTGTATCACGAGTGAACACTACTATGTCAGATTTTGTAGCTGCAAATCCTAGTTCCTTTAACCCATTTGCAAGCTTATAGTACCACTCCCTGGGCGCTTGTTTCAAGCCGTACAAAGCTTTGTTAAGTTTGCATACTAATGAAGGATCTCCTTGCTCATATCCTTGGGGCTGCCTCATATATACTTCCTCAACTAAATCACCATGCAGGAAGGCATTGTTTACATCTAATTGTCTTATTGTCCAGGACTTTGATAGTGCGACTGAAAGCAGCAGTCTAATAGAGGTGGGCTTAACAACTGGACTGTAGGTTTCTATGAAGTCAAAACCTGGTTTTTGAGCAAAGCCTTGAGCAACCAACCTGGCTTTGTGCTTCTGAAGTGAACCATCTGCATTATACTTAATCCTAAACACCCATTTACTTCCAATTGCCTCTCTATCGGGTGGGAGCTTAACCAGCTTCCATGTATTGTTCCTGAGTAGGGCCTCATACTCCAGATCTATTGCTGCCTTCCACTCAGGGAATTTGAGTGCTTGTTTAACATTCCTTGGCTCTACACTTGCTAAGAACAGCTTTGGCTTGACAATTACTGCTTTGCCTCTAGTCATCATTGGATGAGTGTTTTGGGTGAGTTCAATATTTCTAGGTTCAGGGTTAATTAGGGGGAGAACAATTTCAATGTCATTGATAGGAATAGGAGTTGGGACTGAAGAAGTTGCTACTGGTACTGTGATTTCTTGCAGGCTGCTAGAAGAGTGTAGTGACTATAGGGAAGCAGGGTTGATAGTTGTTGAAGGTTGTTGTTGGTTGCTTAACTGATGTAAAGGCACTTGTGCTGAAGTGTTCAGGGAACTATTATGAGGTGGGGTGGACTGAAAGAGATTGTTTGAGGTATTATGTTGGGACAAGGTAGATTGGGGTTGGTGGTTAGCAGGAAGAGCTTGAGTAGACGCTGAGAGTCTTGGAATTGTTGGAATTGAGTGTTGAGGAGCTGAGGCTATTGCTGTCTTGAGACTTTGACTAGCTTGTTGAAATAGAAATTGATCTTCAAACAACACCACATTTGGTGTGATGATGACCTTTTCCTGTTGAGTAAGGCATTTATAGCCTTTCTGATTAGTTCCATACCCAAAGAATGTGCAAGGAGAGGACCTAAAGTCCAGTTTATGCTTGTTATATGGTCTCTGATGTGAAAAGCATAGGCATCCAAACACTCTGAGTTGGTCATATGAGGGTTGCTTGCCAAGCAGTTTCTCAGCTGGAGATACACTATTTAGAACTGGTGTTTGAAGGATGTTGATTAGTTTTGCTGCTGAGCAAAAGGCTTCTCCCCAGAACCTTATAGGCACTGAAGCTCCTGCCAATAAGGTGAGTCCCATTTCTACCACATGCCTGTGTTTTCTTTCAGTAGAGCCATTTTGTTGGTGAACGTGAGGGCAAGCAAACCTGTGCTGAACTCCTTTAACCTGCAGAATCTTTGACAGACTTTTATACTCGACTGCATTATCACTTTGCAACATTTTAAACTTAGTGTTTAACTGCAATTCAACTTTTTGTTGGAAATTTTCAAAGACTATTTTTAATTGAGCTCTGGACTTAATTAGATAAAGCCAAGTGTATTTTGAAAAAGCATCAATAAAATTAACATAATACCAGTTTTCATTGCTATTTGTCACTGGGGCAGGGCCCCAAATGTCTAAGTATACAAGGTCTAAGGGGTGTGTGTACTCAGTTTGTGAGGAAGGGAAAGGGAGCTGATGAGACTTGCCAATACAACAGGCTGAGCAATTTATTTTGATTGGTATAGTTGAGAGCTTACAGACTTTTAGTACTTTTGACAATACAGCATGGTTAGGGTGTCCTAGCCTAGCATGCCAAATAAGGGAATCATTTTTATTGTTATTACTTACTGCAATAGCATATGCAGCAGCATAACTAACTGGTGCTTGCAGCTTGTTAATACTAGGAAATCTATAGAGGCCTTTTTCCACAGTGCCTTGAAGCACAATCTTCTCATTGTCTTTACTCTTTACATAGCACCTATCATCATGAAATTTAAAAAAAATTTGATTATCACAGCACAATTGATGCACACTCATTAGATTCTTTGTAATTTCAGGCACACACAACAAGTTTCTCATGTGCAGTAGCTTAGAGCACAAGTCAGTCTGGAAATAAGAATTTCCAACAAAAGAGATATGCAAACTTGTTCCATTGCCAACTACTACTTGCTCATTTCCACAGTATTCTTCCTTCTCCATCAGATTCTTCTCATCATGTGTCATGTGATGTGTAGCTCCTGAGTCAGGATACCAATTGGAGTCCTGAATTGTTGCTGATGTTGCTATTAGATTGCAGAGATTTGCTTGCGGTTGAGTGTCCTAACTGTGGCTAACATTGTTGTAACCTTCTCCACCATAACCTTCTTCTTCATATTGATTCTCATTGTATCTGTACCAGCAAGTCCTTGCAGTGTGGCCGAATTTATTGCACAGCTGACACTGTGGCCTGTCATATTCATAGCTTCTTGAATTGTACATTCTGCCTCCTCTGTTGGATTGTCTTCTTCCATTCACGAACTGACCATCACTTGTGAACTGTTTGTTCATATCAGATTCTTGCATCATTCTTCTTTCATTGGAGAAATTTCTACCGTCTCTGTGCATTCTTCCTCCTCTTCCTCTGAATCCTCATCTTCTTCCTTGCATTTGTTGATAGTATCCTCCGAATTGAGCTATGTTTGCTTGCACGAACGCCTCTGGTTTTCTGAATTTTGCCAGCATGCTTTCATGAGCTAGCAACAATGCTTCCAGTTCAGCAACAGTTATGCTCTCCGATCTTGCAAGCACATACATATATATTGAAGAATATTCTTCAGGTAATCCATGTAAGATTGCGTTTACATGATCACTTTCCTTTACTAACTCTCCTACGGATGCCAAAGCATCAATTCTGCCTTTAATCATCAAAACGTACTCAGTCACAGATCCTCCAATTTGGAACGTGCTGAGCTTGTTCTTCAATTACATCACCTTAGCCTTGATTTGAGAGGAGAAATGATCCTCTAACCTTTTTCACACTTGATGTGTAAACACACACCCTACCATCCTTGTAGTGAACGGCTTACTCATCGAAGCCAGTAACCAAGATTTGAGAAGTGCATGCATCCTGCCTCTTCCATTGTTGATAATCTGGATTCACTACAGTATCTGTTCCATCATTCGATTGCACAAACTATGGAGAAATTCCTCTTCCTGTGACGTGGCTCAGCATATCGTTCCCTTCTATTGTTGAGATTGCTTGATCCTTCCATTGCAGGAAATTGTCCTCATCCAGTTTCATCGATATAGGAGTTGCTATGAATCTTTGCACCATTGTTGAATAAGCAGCGAAGCTTGGAGGCTCTGATACCATGAAAGGTACCGGGCCTCAGAGGAGAAGTTCAGAGAGAAAGGAGTAAAGAGAAGAAACTGAGAAAGTGTGAAATTGCATTCAACTAAGCAATTGAGTTACAACATGTGAGGAATTACAATTTATATGTACATAGCTAGCCAACTAACACTGACTTGACTCATATACTAAGCTAACTAACTATAACAAACTATAGAAGTGACTAGAAGCTGCTGCTAAGTCAGTTAAGACCCACACTAACCAACTTTAACAGAAAAATAGAATTAACAAAATTAACTACAAAAAAAAAAAAAAAACTACTAAAATAGAATTGAAAGACTGAGTTAACTTGTTGCCTTATAACTCCTAACACAGATAATACAAATTACCATTCAAAAAGAAATTTAGATTATATTAAATTTTAGATTACCAATAATATAATTCGACCAAACAAAGTAATATTATGAAAATCCATCAACAACTGGATATGTTACCCATATTAAATGCCTTTGAAGTTGCATTATTTATCGTATCTATTAGATATATAATTCTTCATATGTTTTTATGGAATAATTTGAACTTTTAGAATAATGAGTTAGTTTCATAATAATATCATTAAATTTTTAAAAGAATACAATATGGTCATTTGTAAAATTTTTTTTCCCAAATACAGCTAGATTAAATATTAATAATAGTTCCAAGTACTTTAATTTAATTAATCATTATTCCACCATAATTCATATTGCATTGCACTTTTTAAATTAGTTTAACTATGGAGCTAACCTTTTTTAAAATAATATCAGCCAAATTTTTGAAATTACTTTTTTATCCTAAATTCTAAATCCTTCAACAATTTAGAATTAAAAAATAATTTTATTAGCAATCCAAATCCAAAATATAATTGAAAAGTGCTGCTTGTAACATCTTTATTTTGGCATTCTTGAACGGGCTAGTTTGGTCTCTTTTTAATATATAGCTCATAATCTCTGCTCATTGTACAAAGTGCAAAGTGCAAACATAACTACTAGATCATTCATTCCTAATTTTGTCAAAATTCTGATTTCATATTTATATAATTGTTTAAATGGCGTTATTTTTAATAAATAAAATTTCTTTAATCATAATAGCAATAATGTATGTGTTTAGAAAAAATGCAAGGTTAAATTTATTTTAATTTAATAAGTAATAATTAATTTGTATAGTATTTAATTTAATTTATTATTTAATATAATCATCAATTATTTATGTTAATTGGAATATTTTATTAGGTGAAAACATGATAATATCATTTATTTTGAATTGTATAAAACAAGTAACCTCTGTATGAACAAAAAATTACTAAAAAAGCAGGGATGTAGAACGTACAATTATTTATATTATTATACAGTAATAATGTATGTTAGAATATAATTAGGATCAATTAGAATGTAGTAAAAGCATAACACCATGTGTATGTCCTATCATCTATCATGGGGGGAAAAAAGAAAAATATTTTTCAAATAATAATGCTCAAATTTGGGTTTGATTAAAAGTTCAAAATAAAACAGATTAAACTTTACTTTTAATTAATGTTTATAGTAATCTAGATGTATGTACAAATTAATTAAAATTATGCAAGCATATCCAAAAAACACAATCCTATTTTTCAATTTAATTACCGTGGTAATTAAATTTCATAAAATTAAAGAAAATGGTAATTAAATAAATGTGAATATGTGAAAAATGAAAAAAGAATATTGATGGTGGGTTTCAATGGTACTAGGGAGTTGATAAAAATGATGAGTAGAATCAATCTCAACATATCCAAATTAATGCTTGCTATACATAAATGTTGAGCAGAGGGGGAAAAAAGTAGAGACGAATTTTCCTTTCATGTACTACGAATTTTATTACTTTTTTCATGAAAGATGCAAAATGAAAACGCCATATCATTACTATAGCACTGATGGTTGTGAAGAAGCTAGTAGTGTGATGAATGAGTAGTTATTTATACCTTGTCTAAATTGAATGAATTGTTTATTTATATGTATGTTATTATTCATATACACCATCACCATCACTCACTGTAATAACTAAAACACATGTGACCCAGTTATTTAATGTGATCCGCATTAGTTGTCAAAAGAGATAGAAGGATTCATCATTTTCATTTTCATTTTGAGTGTAACAAATAAATTCCCATTGTCGGTTGGGGAGTTGAGCATATTATATCTTCTTAATTATCCCTGGTGAAAATCATTCAATCCAATTTAATTAAATCAACGTTGCTGCATGCATGCCTAGCTATAATCAATTATTCTCGGCTAAGTTTAATCACAATTAAATTACATTCATCTTCTCTCCTAAAATTTGGCCACATTANTTTTTTTTATTTTAAACCAAATTGATTTATTGGATATTTTTTGGTTAATATAGTCAAACCGGTATTTTTAGAGAAGCTTAAAGCACTTTTTAAAACTACACATTAGTAATTTTATTAGATGTACCATAAAATAATTTTCCAAAATTTTAAGCGATTAAGTAAAAGTACATAAATAACCATAAACTTAATACGACCTCTCGTACAAAAACAAGTTATATATATCATATGTTCAAAATTTATTATTCTAAAATTTTAGATTATTAAGTAAAAGTACATAAATGACTTTGTATCTAACAGGTTTAGGATATGTGTCATTATTGCATTTATTAAGAAATTTAAATTGATTAAATGCAATTAGCAAATTAATAAAAATTAAATACAAAATAAAATAAAAATTAATATATAGGATAAAATATATTTTTTATCCTTGAAGTTTATTAAAAATTTTAAAAATATCCCTGAGTTTTATTTTGTTTCAATTTTATCCCAAAAATCTTCGATTTGTATCAAATATATTCCTAACGACTAATTTTTCAAAAAATTTAGGATAATTTAACAACAATTTAACAAGAACAACCTTTAACACAAGTAAATTAGACACATGTATCATTATTATTACTAGATTGGTCCTAAGCTTTTTGAAAAATTTTCTGTCACAGGTATATTTGATTCAAATCGAAAATTTTAAAGATAAAATTAAAATAAAACAAAATTTAATGATATTTTTAAAATTTTTGATAAACTTCAAAGCTAAAAAAATATACTTTACCAAAATATATATAGAATTTAATTTTAATGTATTGTCAATGTAAAACTGTTTTACACGTGCATCCTATCACATAACGTCATATTAGCAAAAATAACAGTGTCTTTTTTTTTTTTTGTGTGTGTGTGAATAGATTGAAGATGTTTGATTTGCATTTTCTATCTTGATTTTATCCAGAGAATTTCTATATATACATATATGTCACATGCTGAAGAAGGAGTTATTGCACTGTGCAAAAAGGGTAAACTGAGCAAAAGAGACAGCAGCAGCAAACCCTAGAGAAGATGAACAGTGTGTCAGGGTGAAAAAACGTTGAGAAGTATAGTACATAGTCAAATATTACTATTACATTATTACTATAAGTTTAGCAGATAATTAAATGCTTATTACTGCCATCTTAATTACTTGTAAGACATTTGGAAGAAGGGTGCAGTTGGAATGGGACACTCTTCACTGGGACAAGCTGGAGAATAAAATTAAGGGGGTGGAGAATAAAATTTTCGAAAGTTTAGAAGTATGTTTTTCTGTCTTAAAAAATTTTAAAAGTTTTACTGTTATTTTGTGCTTCAGATCTTACATTATTGTAGACAACTTTTCTTTGGGAGGCAGAGCACTTCTTGGAGAATTTGAAATAAGTTTATTTGTATTAATTATGTTAAGTGTATATAAAAAATTAGTGGTGTTAAATGAGTTATTTATACATATTAAAATATAAAATATATATTAAAAATAAATTAAATAATATATATATTAACTTATATATAATTTTAAGTATAACATTATCAAAAAATAAATTTATTTAGAATTAAAGTAATGTGATTAAGTGTAATTTATTTAGATGTGATTAAAAAATAATTAAATATTATGTACAGTAAAAAATTGATATTATTGAATGATAAAATTAAAATTTATTTCTATGTATCGTTTTTGTTCCCAACGTTTTCGTCCTATTTAAGTCCCTAACGTTTTAAAATCGTCTCAATTTTGTCCTGTTAACGGATCCCTAATGGTAGGACAACATTGAGTTAATTTTAAAACATTAGGAACTTAAATAGGGCGATTAAAATGTTAGAGACAACTTTAAAACTTACCCCAAACGTTAGAGACAAAAACGATACTTTACTCGTGTTTTTATCAACGTCAAAATCATATGAATGCATTTTTAGTAGTTTATTCTTGATTTAATTCTTGCTTTTGTTGATTGGCCTTTAAATGGCTAATAATATTTAGGAGATAACAAAAATCAACCTAAATCAATTTAAAATTATTTGATTTTATATTCATTAATTATTTCTGAAATAAATATATAATATTAAATATAATAAATATGTAATTTTAGATACTATATATTTATTGTTTCCTTAGTATTACTATAAATAGCTTAGCTTTGCTGATCTTACCATCATTATTCTCTCAACCAAATATAACATATATTTCGATAATCAGTTTTAACATCTTGAAATAAGAGATGAACTTATATTTAATTTAGGTCTTTTTGTAAAAGTTGTTAATTTTTTATTATTTCATTGTTTATTTTCTTATCTAAGAATAGATTGAATTTGAGTTCTTTTAAGTTTATGAATAGACTAATTAATAACTTCATAAAAAATTTATATGTATACATAAAAAATTAACTATTAAATAATCTTTTCAACAAATTAAAGACTTAACCACTTTCAAGTTTCTAAGATAAACCCTTTGTTAATCAACTTTTTGTTAAAATAGTAAGCAAAAAAGGAGAGTGAAAATCAAACACAAAACTGCAAAGTAAAAAATACGTTAAAGATTTAATTGCTAATTATTTTCGTATCTCCCTTTTTCATAGTGCATGTTTAGTATAAGTATGGCTGAAAATGAGAAACTTGGAATGTACTCAAAATATTCTATTCATTATTGTTGAAGGCCCTCTCAGCTTCCATTGAACAGTACAAGGCCCGTTGGCCACAAAAATAACATTACAAGAATCTGATTGGCTGGGCCTCATTTAGGAATCCCTTAGTTTTCACTGAAAATTTGACTTTTTGACTTTTGACTTTTGACTTTTGACCAACCAATTTCTCAGAAATTTTGATGACCAAAGTCACTTTAGCTATATGCATGCGCAATCTAACAAACTTTATGCTTTATG
>NC_029794.2:121995807-121999180 GCF_000816755.2 Arachis ipaensis
ATTATCTATTTAAGTAAGTGTCAAAAATTTGAATTTCTTCTTATATATATAATAATCTATTGGTTAATAATAAATTTAAAAAAAAAAATGTGACGAATTAGATTTTATCCTTATAGATCGAAAGATAGTAGTAAGATACTATGAAAAATAAAAAAACTATATATAGCAATTTTCTGAAAAAAAATTAGGATGACATTATAAATATAAATAAATGATATAAAGGGAAAAGGAAGAAAAATAGAGTAATGTGGATGAGCAAAGGCTTGCGAAAAAAATGGAAAAAAAAAAAAAAGAAAAAAGAATAATGAAAGTTTTATGTTCAGTGTGGATGAAGCTACTACTATGGTCCAGGCTCCACACCTTTTAATTATTTCGTCACACTCTGAACCTTAGAAAACTTTGATTATCAATTTTACCACACCAGACGAGTTGCTTCTTTTGGTGCGAGAACTGAGAATGACACTACGCCCCAAAAGTTTTAAGAGTGTGTAATCGTAATGGTGTATGTATTTATTTACCTTCACCAAAAGTAATACTAGTTTGCACTTTTATATAGAGATAATGAATAGTTATGCTATCTTAAGAGCACCTTAATTCTTTTTTAGGGTTTTGCTGTCAATGTATGCCATATTCATTAGGTCTCAGTTTGAAATTTCATCATTAGTATTAAGGAGTTAAACTCCAAAATGTTTTTAAAATTCTAATTACACTAATTATATTTTTGAAATGACAGAAATTGATCACGTTAATCTCTAATGACATGATGAGCAATTGATGAAAAAAGGTTGAGAAATTAATATAATGTACTTTTGTCAAGAATATAATTAATGCAATTGAAATTTGAAGACTATTTTAGTGTACTCAATTAATTTTCGAAATTACTTTGTGACTTAACTCATGAATTAATTCATTCATGTGAGCATTTTTTTTTCTGATAGAAAAAGAACAACACTTGTATTCTATAGCTAGTATTAAATATATGGGTGTACACTCTTTTACAATTGGTAGTAATCATGAGTTTTGACGCAGAAAATGCTATGCACACACAAAAATAAAATGAACTCGTTAATATGGGCTCAATACAAGAGAATACACGTTAAATAAAGATGAAGATGATTCATTGATTCTTGCATTAAGAAGGCATTCATGGAAGTTGGAAGATAGGATCACTGCATGTGGTTGCAGATTGATTTGAAGCATGCTAATGGTAGTTTTAGACTAACTCAGCTATCAGAAAACTTGGCTTAAGATTATAAATAGAGTTAGCACATTGGAAGAGAAATCCAGTGTCAAAGGTTATCAAATTCATTTAGATTTTTGTAAATTGGATACAAAATTTGATGCAGCAAAAGCAGCAGAGCCACCTAGGACACATATGAGGGCGACTGCGAGCTGTGCGGCCACCTCGCCGAGGTTGTCTTCAGGCACAAGGTAAACAAAGAAAGGTCCCAAGAGAAGCAAACCAAGGCTGAGTGTTAAGAGTGTCCCTGGTGTTCCGGGATCAGTGGCAGCAGACAACACTCCAAACTCCTCTGCCTTTGAGAGGAGACCAAGCTGCTCGATTTTCGAGAGGGAGAACCCCAAATTCTCTGCTGCAGACAGAAGCCCTGCTTTCTCTGCTTTGCTTAGAAGCCTTAGCTGCTCCATTCTTGTTAGGAGCTTTACCGGAGGCGAGCTTGTCGCCGGGCTGCTCCGTGGTTGTTCACCAATTGGGAACACAGTTGAATTCTGTGCACAAGATAGATAAAATCTCCATTTAACTCGAATTTTTCAATATTATTATCTTAATAATTTCAATTGATTTTGATCATTTCTATTAAAATGGTTTTACTATTTAAATCTTCTCTATTTTAAATTGTGTGCGTGCATTTAGGTTGCGTTCGGAAAAGAAACTGAGACTAAGAGACAGGAGACACAGACTAAGTATTGTGTTTGATGTAAAATAGACTGAATTATGTCTCAATATCATATTTAGTTTAAAATAAATATAGAGATTGAGAGGTAAGTTTGAAATTTAAAAAGTTATATGATAGTATTTCTAGAAAGAAATATTATAAAAATTTCAGTCCTTATCTCTAAAAAAATTCAGTCTCTTATATTCTTACTTTCTAAAAATATTAAAGAACTAAAATTTTATGTGGAAACTGAGATTTTAGTTCTAACCTATAATCACTAAACACTATTTAATCTTAGTCTCCCGGTGTCAGTACTATTCTTAGTCCCAGAGAAAACAAATGCAGCTCTAAGGACATGTTCCAAATCATGTCTTATTTTAGGGGTTCTAAGTCCCATAGCGCAATTGGAATCGATGATTATTTTAGTACACATGATGAGTCTGTGGGACTATTTGGAGCTTAACTCACCTAAAAGGCTAAAACATTATCCAAAATAATCCTCATAAAAACTGAATTCCATGTCTCTGTGATATAGAATAGGTTTAAACAACATTAAAGAATGTTTTAAGACTTAATTATCACTGCAACGTTATCCAACTCTTTTTTTTTGTTGCCAACAGAAACTCCTAAGTTCACTTACTTATAACTAATTGTTCTGTTTCCATAGCTAAAATTTCATGACAATCAACTTAATTAGTTGATAGGGCAAAAAGAAATGAAGTTTAGACTATGATCCAATATTCAAAATGAAAAAATAAAATAAGGTAGACTAACCTTTCTAGAAGAAACAGTTTTAGAGACTAATGGAAGGGGCTTCTGAGTAGCCATGGATTTGACAATCAAAGGTGACAAATAGTTTCTTTCCGAAGAAGAAGAAGAAGAATGGCAGAAGAAGGGTATTCCTCTGCTGTTGCTGCAAATGGATGCTGTGGATTCCATAACCATTAACCTTTCCTTATCGCCTTGTCTCAAGATTTGGTGGCTATGGAAACAACAAACGAAACCACTTTGTGGATGATACTCATCCTCATCATCATGATGCATGAACAAGATTCATCGTCATTGGTGTTCCACATTTTACATCTCCACGTGTTTTGATATGGTTGGTGCTTTTCATCTAAGTGGCTTCACCATTACCACTATTTTTTTTATGGGTAAATGGGCCGAAGCCCACACAACTTTTTTATTGATTTTCTCTTTTTTGGAGAGGAAACTGAATTATATTTTAAAGAAAAATGGACGGACTGGCCCAGAATAAAGAAAATATAAGGAAAAAAATAAAGAGAAAACTCAAAGTAAAAAGTAAGGAAGAATTCTTCCCCATAGCAATTCAATCGTTATAAACTAATGGAGAAAAAAATCAATCATTAATTAATCATGTAAAACTATATATTTAGTGTTTATAAAAATGTAATTATATTGATGGAATAGAGTTTCATATTTTTATTCTGATATATTTAATTTTCTTTTGTGAAATA
>NC_029794.2:121999250-122017879 GCF_000816755.2 Arachis ipaensis
ATAGAGAGAAAATATAATTGATTTTTATTATTTTTTTTAGTAGTCAAGAATGTTATTTATATATCTATCAAAGGGTTATATTACAATATCTAAGATCAAGAAAGGTGAGACTCTAACTACTTTTTAACTATATCAGTTTTACGTCCTATATTAGAATTTGTACTTTTCACATTTTCCCTTAAACTCAGTGTGAAATTAGAAACCACCCTGAGTTTGGTTTAAAATTTATGAAAGAAAGTTGCTAAGAGAGGCTTGGTCAGCACATCAGCTACCTGAGAATCAGAAGGTATATGAACCACAAAAAGTTGGCGTTTTGCAACTCTATCTTACACATCTTTTATCTTATTTTCAAATATTTTTAATTAATTATTTGTTTTATCTTGTTTTAATTTTAAATTTGGTATTTCTTTAATTTTTTTTCTCTTTTTTTTTTGAATTTCAAACATTTTTACACACATTTCTTTCTAATTTTTTAAAATTTTTTCGAATTTCATAATTATTTTTTCTTTCTATTTTTATTTATTTTTGAAAAAAAAAGAGAACTTTTAATTCTTGTTCTTTCTTCTTGGGTATCTCACTGGGAGTTCTCTATAGTTTGACATAGAAACTCCCACTTTTCTTTGTCTCTTGTTTGTGGAGGAATACCAAAAATTACTATGGATCCAAATGAGGACGCACAACCCAGAAGAACCTTGGGATCTTATATAGCTCCCACTTCTGACTTCTATGGAAAGAGCACTAGTATACCTCCTATTGGAGTAGCTCATTTTGAGCTCAACCTACAGTTGATCATCTTGGTGCAACAAATTTGTCAGTTTCACGGACTTCCTTAGGAAGACCCCACTAGATTCCTCTCTGAATTTCTGCAGATCTGTGATACTGTAAAGACCAACGGAGTGGATCCTGAAGTCTACATGATGATGCTTTTTCCATTTGCTTTGAGAGATCAAGGAAAGGATTGGTTGGATGTCCAACCCAAGGGGAGCTTGAATACCTGGAGTCAAGTAGTCAACAAATTTCTGAACAAGTACTTTCCCCCAAAGAAGCTAACCTAGCTAAGACTGGATATTCAAGGCTTCAAACAAGAGGATAATGAGTCTCTTTATGATGCCTGGGAAAGGTACAATTTGATGCTCAGAAAATGTCCCATTGAAATGTTCACAGAGTGGGTCAAGCTGGATATCTTCTATGACGGACTCTCTGAAAGAGCCAAGGTATCCCTGGATAATTCTGCGGGTGGCTCTTTACACATGAAGAAGACTCTAGAGGAGGCCAAAAAACTCATTGAGATGGTGGCTAACAACCAATACCTATACTCATTAGAGAAGACCTCAATGAAAAGGGAGGACAACGGAGTGTGAACCGAATTTGCTATCCATGAACAAAATGAATCTTTAGTCCAGCAGCTGAACTTTCTCACACAACAAGTGTTGAGCCTACAAAGTTCAGTTAACAACCCTCCTCCTCAGCCTCCACAGCCTCGGAATACTCTTGACCTGGCACCTGCAATAGCAGAACTTGTAAAGAGCCAGCAAGGCTTCATGCAGGAGACCAAAGCCTCCATAAGGAATATGGAAGCACGGTTGAACTAGGCTAAACAGCACTTGTCTGAACAGATAAGTGAAGAGTGCCAAGCTCTTCAATTAAGGAGTACCCTGAACACCCAGCCTCAGAATAGTAAGAGGCAGGGAGAAGAGCTGGCAGAAGATGAATAAGCTGTAGTTCAAGGCACTCATGACAGCGCTGAATGCTCAGAGGGGGCAGCCAGGGCGTTCAACGCCCAAAAAAGGGCAGCCCAGGCGTTGAACACCAGTCCAAGGGAGGCCAGATACGTGTAAGTGCTGAGAACACCTCTCCTAAGCAAGCTGGTAGCCCTTCTATAGGCATTATAAATACTCACCCTATACCATTCATGGCCCTTGAGTACAAATCCAAGTTACCATACCCTCAAACACTCCAGAAAGCAGAAAATGATAGGAAATTTGCCAAATTCTTAGAAGCTTTCAAGAAACTTGAGATCAAAATCTCCTTTACAGAGGCTCTTGAACAAATGCCTTCATATTCTAAGTTTATGAAGGAAATACTGAATAACAAGAGGGCTTGGAGGGAAGTAGAGACAATGGTGCTTACTAAGGAGTGCAGTGCAGTCATTCAGAGAAACCTTACTCAGAAACTTCAGAGACCCCCTAACACTCTTCCTAGAAACACAGAAGTAAATCCAAGAGAAGAGTGTAAGGCCCTCATTAATACCAAGGAGGCTGAGCCTAAGATGGTACACACTGTTGATGAACTAGATGAAGAAGAGACTCAAGAAGAGGTTGGAAGCACACTGTTACACGCCCCTTTCGTAAGAAGAAAGCCTGAAATACCACACCCTCAGAAGACCCAAAAGGAGACCAAGGACAAGCACTACTCAAAATCCTTGGAAGGCTCTAAGAAGCTGCAAATCAATATCCTTTTGTTGAAGTTTTGGAGTAATGGTCTGTATCTACTAGAAGAAACCTCTCTGATGCTGAGAGAGGTGAATTGGTGATGAGGTTACAGAAGGATTACATGATTATCACGGTTCATTAAACCTCCACTACCCCCTAACAAAGGAGGTACTTCCATGCAAAGTACAATATTGAAGCCTCCCCCCTTGGGTGAAAACTCATACAGTTTTTTCAGATATCAAACTTATGTTTGGTGTTCGGCAGTCACCCCTACCAAGGAGGAAGGTCCAAGAGGAAGATGCATATGGGATGGAGAATCAATATAACCCCTACCCTAACAAGCAAGGAGAATCAAGCTGATAACAATAAAAGAAAGCTTGTTATGAGGAATTCAAATCCGAGGGCACTGATCTCCTCCTTTTCCCCCTTGGAGTCATTTCTGCTAACCAACTGGAAGAAGAGGAAGAAAGTCAGCAATCGAGTGTCAAACTAATGACATTAAAGAAGCGCTTGTTGGAAGGCAACCCAACCATGAGTAGAGTATTTCTGTCATTATTTCTTCTGTTTATTTTTATTTGAGTTTATTTTAGTTTATTTTCAGAAAATTTCCTTGCTTTTTAATGTTTGTGATCATGTGCAGTACTTAGAACAGAGACAGAGACATTTAGAGATGGAAAAAGAACACTCTGGGGAGAGCCCCTTGCTTGCGTTGAACGCCAGACAAGGATGAGGCTAGGTGTTCAACTCTCATGAAGGAGCATGCACTGGTGTTGAACGCCAGTAATAAAGGGAACTGGGCATTCAACGCCCACCAAGGAGTACTTTCTAGCGTTGAATGCCAGACTAGGGGAGAGTTGGGCGTTCAACGCCCAAAACTGGCATTGAATGCCCAGGCAAGGGAAAGGAACTTCAAGTTTCAAAAACCCCTCCCACCCAATCTTCCCTCCCATTTCTTCTTTGCTTGGGGACAATCAAACTTTTTAAGTTTGGTGTTGCAGAGCAAGCTCTGGGTTTATGCTATCATCAATAGCACCAAAGGAAGGCGAATCATCTTCATGGAAGATCAGCAGCTGCCATAATTGAGGTGGTTAAGTTTCATTACCCCTTTCTTTACCTTATTCCCTGTTTTCTATTTCTGGTGCATGATCATGTTTAGTATTTTGTCCTTTACTAGTTTTGTTTTGTCTTAAGCTATAAAATATCCTATGTATCCTTCACCATGCTTAAAAAAAATTTTTCTTGAAAAAAAAATAATGAGATACATAAGCTCGAGTTATATAATAAGAGTAGTCCAACTATTTTGATGTGGTGGCCCTTGCTTTTACTTTCTGAATGCATGAATTAACAGTGCATATTTGATGTTAAAGTTAAGTGTATTGGCTCTTGAAAGAATGATGAAAAAGGAGAAGTATTATTGGTAATCTGAAAAATCCAAGAAAAAAAATTGATTCTTGAAGCAAGAAAAAGCAGCAAAAAGAAAAAAAAGAAAGAAAAAGAAAAAGCAAAAAAAAAAAAAAATCAAGTAGAAGAAAAAGCCAAAAGCTCTTAAAACCAAAAGGCAAGTGCAAGGATCCAAGGCTTTGAGCATCAATGGTTAGGAGGGTCTAAAGAAACAAAATCTTGGCCTAAAAAGTTCAAATGAACTGATTCCCCTAATTAAATGCTTGTGGTGTGAAGGTGTCAAGTGAAAAGATTGAGACTGAGCAGTTAAAGTCGTGATCCCAAAAGGAAAAGAGTGTGCCTAAGAACTCTGGGTACCACTGTCTGGGGATTCTAGCAAAGCTGAATCACAATTTAATTGGATTCACCCAGTTAAGCGCCTGTGGCGTTTATGTATCTGGTGGTAATACTGGAAAACAAAACGCTTAGGGTCATGGCCAGACTCAAAAGAAGCTGTGTTCTAGAATCAAGAAAAGCTAAACTAAGAAAATCAATAATATCATCCGGATTCTGAGTTTCTAAAGATGTCAATACTTCTGAGCTTCAAAGGAAAGTGAAATGCCAAAACTGTTCAGAAGTAAAGAGCTACTACCCTGCTCATCAATTGGAACTGAGCTTCATTGAAAACTTTGAGACTTATTGTATCTTTTTCTTTTTTTAATCTTACTTGTTTTTGGTTGCTTGGGGACAAGTAAAAGTTTAAGTTTGGTGTTCTGATGAGCGGATATTTTATACGTTTTTTGGCATTGTTTCCTTAGTATTTTTAGTACATTTGATTAAGTTTTATTATGTTTTAGTAGGTTTTAGTACAAAAATTACTTTTTGGATGCTACTTTGAGTTTTTGTGGTTTTCCTATTACTTTAGGTGATTTTTGGGTGATTCTGGCAAGTTTTGGAAAAGCCTAATTCAGAGACAGAGAAAGGACTGCAGATGCTGTCAGATTCTGACCACCGTGCATTTAAACGAGCATATCTGGAGCTACAGAGGTTCAAATGACGCGCGCTCAATGGCATTGAAAAGCTACCATCCAGGGCTTTCCAGAAATATATAATGGTTTATACTTATCTTTGGAAATGATAGCCCAAAACGGGCATTGAACGCCCATCTGACCCCCTGCCTGGCGTTTGGACGCCCCAGAAGGACTAAAATGGCGTTTAGACTCCGAAAAGGGAGCAAGCCTGGCGTCCAACGCCCCAAGAGGAGTCTAAGCATATGGATTCACCCATTCACCCAAAACGCAGCCCAAACACTCACCAAGTGGGCTCAGAAGTGGATTTTTGCACCCTTTAGCTTAGTTTATCACATTTCTGTAATTTTTAATTAATAGTAACATCTTTTAGGTCTAGTATTTAGATTATAAATAAGAAACTTCCTTCCTCCTGAGGATGATGCCTCCCAGGAGGGGAGAAGCACAGACACATTACTACTATTATTTTTTGTAAGCTATGAGCAACTAAACCTCCTAGGTTAAAGTTAGGAGCTTTGCTGATTCTCATGGATTAATAATATTGCTGTTTCTATTTTAATCTATGTTTGATTCCATTCTAAGATGTATCTTCGTTCTTCAAACTAATGAAACCGGGTGGAATGAGAGTATGACCCATTTTCTACATGGGTTCTTGTGAGTCTCTAGCGGGATAGCATTGAATCACAAGTTTGATTATACATCTCTTAGACGGTTAACCCACGACTTCGTTGGGGACATGGAAATATCTGTTCAGCCACGGTACGGGACGATTAGGGCCTTTGTGGTATAGACTAGAATCATAAAGCTTCATTCTCCGATCCGGAAGATCCGACCTTGTCTGTGGCGTTTTGAGTAGGATCACCAGGGATTGAATTGCTAGAGCTTCACCCTCGTTCAGAGTGGATGACTATTAGCACCGGCGTGTGATCTGAAGTAGAGGAGATTAATGACCACTAGCCCCGGCGTTAATCACTTATAGTTTGCCATGGAATTATTCATTCATTGTTGGAGTAGATAGTAAGAAAAGTTGATTCAGAAAGAAGAAGCATCTCCGAAATCTCAACCGATTTCTTATCACTATTTTCACACCAATTCAGTAATTCTTTCCTTATTATGTTTTTATGCATTTTTCACAACCACTATCTTTTCTATCCGCCTGACTAAGATTTACAAGATAGCCATTGCTTGCTCAATCCAACAATCTCCGTGGGATTCGACCCTCACTCACCTGAGGTATTACTTGGACGACTTGGTGCACTTGCCAGTTCATCTGTGCAAAGTTTGTGGAGTTCAATTTCGCACACTAGATACTTGCTCAAGTCTTGGACAAATCTGATAGAGGACACCCAAGTGAAAATCTCTTTCCTTGTCACAGAGACATTCTTGGAGCAAAGCGCTTTAGACTTCTCCACATTAATCTTCATCCCAGATGCTTTACAAAAAGTCTCTAAAACCACCATCACATTTTGTACTTGTCTTATTGTAGCTTTACAGAATAAAAGCAAGTCATTCGCAAACACTAAGTGGGATATTTTTGGTCCCCCTCTAGAAGCAGCAACTGGCTTCTACAAGCCCAAATAAACCTGGTGACTAATAAAGCATGCCAATCTCTCCATACACAACACAAAAAGATAGGGTAACATAAGGTCTCCTTGTCTAAGACCCTGGCTAGGAGTAAAGCCATTCAGACGATTCTCATTCCAAAGAATAGATAAGGAGAAAACAATGACATAATTCATAATTAAATTAATTGTAGGACTGGGAAAATCAAAGCTCTTAAGGGTATGGGCCAAAAATTTCCAGTCAACTCTGTCATAAGCTTTCTCTAGATTAATCTTAAAGGCTAGTGTGCCTTTTTTTGATTTAGTCTTCTTCATAAAGTAGAGGACCTCTTGAGCAATAATGATATTGTCAGGAGTTCCTCATCTCCGAATAAATTCTCTTTGAAGCGGGCTAACAATCTCCGCAAGATGAGGACGGAGCCTATTAACAAGGACCTTCGTGGTGATCTTATAAACCACGTTGCAGAGACTAATCGACTTGAAATATTTTATAGATACCGGCGTTTCAACCTTTAGAATAAGAACCAGTAAAGTCTCCATTATTTTCGGATTAAGAGCAACACTGGAAAATGCCTGCATAACCATCTTCCAAACATTAGGACCAATGATCTCCTAATATTTCTTGAAGAAGAAAGCTTGAAACCCATAAGGACCCATAGCTTTAAAAGAGTTCATGTGAAAAATAGCTGTTCTGACTTCCTCCATAGTAACTGGTGCTGTAAGATCATTGCAAGCTTCCTCATTCAGAGAAGGAAGAGGCACATCACCAAGGCAACCCAAATCAACATCATCCAAATGACAGAATAAGCTTTTGTAGAAAGACTCTGCTTTCCGACTCAGAACCTCCGGATTAGTTTTTCACACTCCATCCTTTAGAAGAAGGCTATGAATCTTATTATGCTTCCTTCGCACAAGAGTATGAATATGAAAGAATCTTGTATTCCTATCCCCGAACCTTACCCACTGCTCTTTGGACTTTTAGATCCATAGGAGCTTTTCTTGCACTAGATTATTATAATCATCAAGCAACTGTTGCTTTTTCTGACGCAAATAAATGCTATCCACCACTTCCAAACACTTCTGCAAATAATTAATATGCTGCTCTAATTCACATTTCTTAACAAAAATGTTACCAAATGCCTTCGAGTTAAACTCTAAGAAATTCTTCTGCACTTCCGAAAGT
This sequence comes from Arachis ipaensis, assembly GCF_000816755.2. Classification (NCBI taxonomy): domain Eukaryota; kingdom Viridiplantae; phylum Streptophyta; class Magnoliopsida; order Fabales; family Fabaceae; genus Arachis; species Arachis ipaensis. The sequence goes on from NC_029794.2 coordinate 122,006,836, forward strand.
TTGCCATGAATCCTTCTATTACCAGACCACCATGACTAATTCACAATAACCTTATACCCGAGATGAGTAGCCTAAGCAGCAATAAATCAAAAAGGTCAATTCTCTTTAGACTAAGAACTACCTTTACAACGCACCAGAATAGGGCAATGATTAGACTGATGCCTATTTAAACTTCTGCATAAGCCTCTGGAAAGATGGATAACCAACCACTATTTATATGGACTCGGTCAAGTTTTTTTGCCATGTCAACATAATTTTTCACCTTCTTATACCATGAAAATAATCTCCCAATGAAGTTCAGATCAAAGAAACCACTATCCCCTAATGAAGTAGCAAACCTGTCTGTTGTTTGATGAGAAAATTGGCAGCCCTTAGACTCATGAAAAAATATGACTTTATTAAAATAACCAAGAACAATCCAAGGTCTTTGGAAAATCATGGATTGTGCAACAAGATAATCCCAAAGGATAACCCTTTTGTTAAATTGAAGGCTACCATAAATATCACTACACCTCCAAATCAAATTATCAAGGTGAACCTCAATAGTAACACCCTGATAAAAAGCATTAATGAACTTACAACAAACACCCTGCATTGAGGATAGAAACTAAATACCCCCTTATGCCCCTCCGCTTCCACTATATCAATAGAGTGATACCCCAACTTTTCCCAAAATAATTTTAAATGCTGAAAAGGAGAGTGAGTTTCAACTACAATAAAGAAAATAGGTCTAAATTTTCTAACAAGCTCCTCACAATGCGCCTGGGCTAACTTATTAGAAGCACCGCTAATATTCCAAATAATCATATTTAAACTATCATAAATAATAGGGACAGAATAAATAAGAATATAATACTCTAAATAGAATCACCAACCTTAATAAGTGGTTTATCCTGCGATATTGGCACACTCTGATCCTCAATAATTGTCACCCTCGGACCCCAACGCTGCATCCGCCATGCTTCCATCTACTAAGGTTTCTTCCGTTGTGTCACCATTTTTATTAACTGGTGAGTTCTGCAGGGAGGAAGGCTGCGGACGCTTACGGAGAGAAATTCCACGACGTACATGATCATTGTGTGGCACTAGTGTCGGGGCTTCATGATTCTTTCCATCACCGAAAGAATCACCCTTCCCTTCCAAGGACTCTTTCTCCATGCAATACGATTTATCATGCCCATACCGTGCACAAGTAGAACAAATCAACTGTAAACCCTCATGAGTCATGCCCTCCACAATAATATGTTTGATTATCAGCAACCCAAGATTAATCTGAACACAAGCTCGGACATATTTTTCTCTCTCTGCAAGCTTAGTGGCCAAGTCTACTTTCACTGGAACCTCTATTGCAGAAGCAATTCGCAGCATTGGTTGTTCCTGGTAGCACCAAATCGGAAGTCCCGAGACTTGAATCCATACTAGCGTTGATCTGAACGATTGTTCGCATGGCCTAAAATCCATGTCCCATGGATTTACTGCAACATAGTAACCGTCTATCAACCACCGGCCACTAAGCATGACTTTCTCACAATCCGCAGCAATATTGAATATTAACCAAAAAATACCCAAACCTCACATCCAACAAATCAAACCCTCTTTTGATGCGCCATACTATCCGAAACTTATGCATAAGAGCCGTGTAGTCATAATGCTTATCTAGCACCTTGATCACGATGGCTTTCCTATATGGTTCAACTAGACAGCTCTTTGCCTCTTTCGTAAAACTGACACTTGGTGGACGAGAATCACCCTACTTACTTATCACCGTGGTGATACCATCTCTAGATAAAGACCCTACTAATACGAAGGCCTTAAACTTCTCTGCTCCAATGACCTTATCTCTAAAAGAGATATTAGGTGGCTTTCTTAAACCCTCTCGAGAAGAACCCTCCTTGACACCGGATACACATCCTCCCATGCTCTCCCCCTTATCTCTTCCAGCATGGTCATCCTCCTCACCATGTTTCACCCTCAAACGTTCGCTCCCGCTCTATCCTTCTCTCATTCTCCATGAGTACGAAGTACGTACTCTTTCTGTACTAGGGTTCTTTTAATTACTAAATTCCTATGTTTCTACTACTTCGATTTAATTTAGTTTTAGTTTAATTACTCAATTGGTTCTTGTAGTTTTATTAAATTTTTAATTAGGTCTCTATAGTTTTTTTTTTCAAATGGATTCCTGTGTTGTTTTCAATTTTGTAATTAGGTCATTTTCATATAAAAAATATTAAAATTAACAGAATATTTTTTAAAAATATATGCGGTCAAAGATTTAGTTCGATTTTTAATTATGAATACCTTCAATTTGCAAAGAAATATTTATGGAAAGCCAAAAATTCTTAGTTCACTCCTTACTTTCAATCAAACCAAATTCACATATGCAAAAGGGTAAATTTAGCTCAATAATCCATATTTTTTTCCAAATCACAACTAATATACTAAAAGTGCAATTCAAACTAAATAACTAAGATATATACAAGCCAAAGTGCAAAATGCAACAAAGTACAAATAAACAAAAGTACAATAGAATAAAAATGTGCAAGTACTAAAAATAAAACAAAATAAAGCAAAATAAAATAAAAGTCTGAAATGGTTCAACAAAATGTAATCCACCAAAGACGGCGACCTCCCCACACTTAAATCACAGCATCGTCCTCGATGCTCTCAATCAAGCTGGGTGAGAAGGATCATCGCCTGCATCTTTATCGTCGCCCGTCGCTGGATGTGCCTCCGGCTCTGTCGGCTGTGACTGTGCAGGTGCCTGTGGCTCTGTAGGGATCCCATGCTGAGTCTCCTCTTGCTGGGCCTCCTCCTGCTTGTCCTTCTCATCCTTAGAGTGCTCCGAGGGTGTATCAGGATCCGAGGGGATGTCAGTACGTCCCGAAGTCACAATCAGCTTCAGATGTGTATAGCGTCGCTTGTTACGACACTCAGACTGCTCATAACATCGCAACAAGCGCCGCTCCATCCAATCCTTGCGCTCAAAGAGGTACTGCACAAGGTGGTAGACTGGCTGTGATGTAGATGAAGGTGCTGATCGAGATGGTGCAGATGGTTCTGCTGCAGCTGAAGAAGTAGTCGGCTCATCAGTAGCTGCTGCTATGGCCGCTCGGTCTCTGCGCTGGGCTACTGGGCGGTCACCAAACCAGTCACCCCAAGGGATAACCTTCTCTTTACCGTGAGCGGCTGGTGCCTCATCGCCCTGCTCCCAAGGTACCTCAGCCCGGTGAGCTAGCTGTGTGACCAAGCAAGGGAATGGCAGGTTGCCTCTGATATTGGCCCGGTACATGTATCTCCTGATGAGTCGTGAAAGGTACAGCTCCTTCCCCTCTAAGACATACCAAATCAGAACTACCATATCGGCCGGGACCTTAGTAGAATGGGTACTAGGCATGACATAGGTGCATAGGATCTGCTGCCATAGCTTGGCTTCCTTCGTCAGATAGTCGAACTTAATGCCTCTCGGAGTCTCTTTCTTGGATCCTTGCTCCCAAGGGGCATCAGGAAGGGCAAGCGTACGATGCACTGCGTCCCAATCAAAACACATGCATTTAATATCCTCCTCAGCCTGATGGAAGGCATCCTTATCACTGATCTTAGGCTGAAAGTGAAGGATGTCCTCAATAGCCTCCTCTGTAATCAGAATCTGCCTGTCTCTGAGATGAACTGCATCAAGGGTCGCTCGGTAGAAATTGAAAAAGAACTCCTAGACCCAAGACTCATTCACTCGCACTAGCTCTCTATCGAGAAATACCCAACCCCTCTCCACAATCCGACGCTCAGTATACTGCTTCAGATCAGAGGGTACAGCTAGTTTCCTTTCCACAATGAGGTTTCACTTATCAAAGTGCAGAAATCTAAGCTCACAGTATAGGTTAGTGGTGCACGAAATTACAATCACACTTTTGCAATTCTGCACAACTAACCAGCAAGTGCACTGGGTCGTCCAGGTAATACCTTACGTGGGTAAGGGTCGATCCCACGGAGATTGCCGGCTTGAAGCAAGCTATGGTCATCCTTGTAAATCTCAGTCAGGCGAATTCAAATGATTATGAGGTTTTGATGATTAAAATGTAATTAAAACAGAAAATAAGATAGAAATACTTATGTAATTTATTGGTAGGATTTCAGATAAGTGTATGGAGATGTTTGTTGCTTCTGAACCCTCTGCTTTCCTATTGCCTTCATCCAATCATGCGTACTCCCTTCCATGGCAAGCTGTATGTTGGGGGATCACCGTTGTCAATGGCTACCGTCCGTCCTCTCAGTGAAAATGGTCCGGCTACGGGTTACGTAGGGCTAATCATCTGTCGGTTCTCACTCATGTTGGAATAGGATCCATTGATCCTTTTGCGTCTGTCACTACGCCCAACACTTGCAAGTTTGAAGCTCGTCACAGTCATCCCATCCCAGATCCTACTCGGAATACCACAGACAAGGTTTAGACTTTCCAGATCTCAAGAATGCTGCCAATTGATTCTAGCTTATACCACGAAGACTCTAATCTCATGGAATAGAGGGCTCTATTGTCAGCAGAGGCAACCATGCGTCGTGAACCAGGAGGCTAAGAGATACACACTCAACCTATTGCAGATAGAACGGAGGTGGTTGTCAGGCACGCGTTCATAAGTGAGAATAATGATGAGTGTCACAGATCATCACATTCATCCGGTTGAAGTGCGAGTGAATATCTTAGAATAAGAATAAGCTTGAATTGAATAGAAGAACAATAATACTTTGCATTAATTCATGAAGAACAGCAGAGCTCCACACCTTAATCTATAGGGTGTAAAAACTCCACCGTTGAAAATACATAAGTAAAAATAGGGTAGACTTGGCCGAGTGGCCATCCTCCCATGGAGGTCTCAGAACATAAAAGTTACATAATATATTCCAAAGATGAAAATACAATAGTAAAAGGTCCTATTTATAATGAACTAGTAGCCTAGGGTTTACAGAAATAAGTAAATAATGCAGAAATCTATTTTCGGGGCCCACTTGGTGTGTGCCTGAGCTGAGCATTGAAGCTTTCACGTGCATAGGCTTTTCTTGGAGTTAAACGACAACTCTGGTGCCAGTTTGGGCGTTAAACGCTGGTTTTAGTGCCAGTTTGGGCCATCAAATATAGGGCAAAGTATAGACTATTATATATTGCTGGAAAGCCCAGAATGTCTACTTTCCAAAGCAATTAAGAGCGCACCAATTGGGCTTCTGTAGCTCTAGAAAATCCATTTCGAGTGCAGGGAGGTCAGAATCTAACAGCATCTACAGTTCTTTTTTAGCCTCTGAATCAGATTTTTGCTTAGGTCCCTCAATTTCAGCAAAAAAAAACTTGAAATCACAGAAAAATACACAAACTCATAGTAAAGTCCAGAAATGTGATTTTTATTTAAAGACTAATAAAAATATAATAAAAAGTAACTAAAACATACTAAAAACTACCTAAAAATAATGCTAAAAAGCGTATAAATTATCCGCTCATCACAAAACCAAACTTAAATTGTTGCTTGTCCCCAAGCAACTAAAAACAAAGTAGGATAAAAAGAAGAGAATATACAATAAATTCCGAAAACATCTATGAAGATCATTCTTAATTAGATGACCGGGGCTATTAGCTTTTTGCTTCTGAACAGTTTTGGCATCTCACTTTATCCTTTGAAGTTCAGAATGATTGGCATCTATAGGAACTCAGAATTTAGATAGTGTTATTGATTCTCCTAGTTCAGTATGTTGATTCTTGAACACGGCCATTTTATGAGTCTTGGCCGTGGCCCTAAGCATTTTATTTTCCAGTATTACCACCAGATACATAAATGCCATAGACACATAACTGGGTGAACCTTTTCAAATTGTGACTCAGCTTTGCTAGAGTCCCCAATTAGAGGTGTCCAGAGCTCTTAAGCACACTCTTTTTGCTTTGAACCACGACTTTAACCGCTCAGTCTCAAGCTTTTCACTTGACACCTTCACGCCACAAGCACATGGTTAGGGACAGCTTGGTTTAGCCGCTTAGACCAGGATTATATTCCTTTAGGCCCTCCTATCCATTAATGCTCAAAGCCTTGGATCCTTTTTACCCTTGCCTTTTGGTTTAAAGGGCTATTGGCTTTTTCTGCTCTTTTTCTTTTTCTTTCTTTTTCTTTTATTTTTTTCGCCATTTTTTTCGCAAGATTTTGTTCTTCACTGCTTTTTCTTGCTTCAAGAATCAATTTTATGATTTTTCAGATTATCAATAACATTTCTTCTTTTTCATTATTCTTTCAAGAGCCAACAATTTTAATATTCATAAACAACAAATTCAAAAAATATGCACTGTTCAAGCATTCATTCAAAAAAGCAAAAAGTATTACCACCACATTAAAATAATTAAACTATTTTAAAATTCGAAATTCATGTACTTCTTTTTCTTTTTCAGAAAACATTTTTTCATTTAAGAGAGGTGAAAGATTCATAGGATGTTCATAACTTTAAAGCATAGGCACTAGACACTAATGATCATGTAATGAAGATGCAAACATAGATAGCACATAAAGCATAAAAATCGAGAAAAACAGAAAGATAAGAACAAGGGAATCAAAGAACGGGGTCCACCTTAGTGATGGCGGCTAGTTCTTCCTCTTGAAGATCCAATGGAACGCTTGAGCTCCTCTATGTCTCTTTCTTGCCTTTGTTTCTCTTCCCTCATGGCTATTTGATCCTCTCTAATTTCATGGAGAACAATGGAGTGCCCTTGGTGCTCCATTTTTAGTTGCTCCATATTGGAACTCAAATCTCCTAAGGAGGTGTTGATTTGCTCCCAATAGTTGTGTGGAGAAAAATACATTCCTTGAGGCATCTCAGGGATTTCTTGATGAGGGACTTCCTCATGCTCTTGTTGAGGTCCATAAGTGGGCTCTCTTATTTGCTCCATCCTCTTTTTAGTGATGGGTTTGTCCTCTTCAATGAGGGTGTCTTCTCCTATGACAACTCCAGCTGAATTGCATAGGTGACAGATGAGATGAGAGAAGGCTAACCTTGCCAAAGTGGAGGTTTTGTCAGCCACTTTGTAGAGTTCTAGAGATATGACCTCATTAACTTCTACTTCCTCTCCAATCATGATGCTATGGATCATGATAGCCCAATCTATAGTCACTTCGGATCGATTGCTAGTAGGAATGATGGAGCGTTGGATGAATTCCAACCATCCTCTAGCCACGGGTTTAAGGTCATGCCTTCTCAATTGAACTGGCTTGCCTTTGGAGTCTCTTTTCCACTGGGCTCCTTCCACACATATGTCCATGAGAACTTGGTCCAACCTTTGATCGAAGTTGACCCTTCTAGTGTAGGGGCATGCATCTCCTTGCATCATTGGCAGGTTGAATGCCAACCTTACATTTTTCGGACTGAATTCTAAGTATTTCCCCTGAACCATTGTAAGCCAATTCCTTGGGTTCGGGTTCACACTTTGATCATGGTTTTTGGTGACCCATGCATTAGCATAGAACTCTTAAACCATTAAGATTCCGACTTGTTGAATGTGGTTGGTGAGAACTTTCCAACTTCTTTTTCGAATCTCATGTCAGATCTCCGGATACTCATTCCTTTTGAGCATGAAAGGGACCTCAGGGATCACCTTCTTCTTGGCCACAACTTCATAGAAGTGGTCTTGATGGACCTTTGAGATGAATCTCTCCATCTCTCATGACTCAGAGGTTGAAGCTTTTACCTTCCCTTTCCTCTTTCTAGAGGTTTCTCTGGACTTAGGTGCCATAAATGGTTATGGAAAAATAAAAAGAAACGCTTTTACCACACCAAACTTAAAAGGTTTGCTCGTCCTCGAGCAAAAAAAGAAAGAAGGGAGTAGAAGAAGAAGAAAATGGAGGAGATGGAGAGGTGTGAGTGGTTCGGCCAAGGGGGGAAGAAGTTTTTATGATGTGTGGAAATGAAGGAGGGATGAGGGGTTTATGTAGGAGTGGAGAGAGGGGTAGAGTTCGTGTATTAGAGGTTGGGTGTGGGAGGGAAAGGATTTGAATTTGAATTGTGAGGTGGGTGTTATGGGGAAGAGTGGTGGAGGTGATTGGTGAGGGGTATTTGGGGAAGGGTGTTATGGAAAGGTGTGAAAAAGAGAGAGAGAGAGAGTTAAGGTAGGTGGGGATCCTGTGGCCTGTGGGGTTCACAGATCCTGAGGTGTCAAGGATTTCTCATCCCTGTACCATTTTGGCGTGTAAACGCCCCTTGAGTGCCAATCCTGGCGTTAAACGCCAGGTTGCTGTCCATTTCTGGCGTTTAGCACAAGCTTTTCTTCCTTTTCTAGTGTTAAACGCCAACTTTTCTTCCCTTTCTGGCGTTAAATGCCAGTCTGGTGCCCTTTTCTGGCATTAAACGCCCAGAATGGTGCCAGACTGGGCGTTTAACACCTATTCTGCTACCCTTACTGTAAGCTCATTCTCCAGGGTGTGCTATTTTCAATGCTGTTTTTTATTTTAGCTTTTGTTTTTGTGACTCCACATGATCATCATCCTAAAGAAAACATAAAATAATAATGGAAAATGGAAATTTAACATAGATAAATAAAAATTGGGTTACCTCCCAATAAGCGCTTCTTTAATGTCAATAGCTTGACAGTGAGCTCTCATGGAGCTTCACAGATATTCAGAGCATGGTTGGGGCCTTCCAACACTAAACTTAGAGTTTGAATGTGGGGGCTCTGTTTGCCTCTGTATTGAGAAAAGCTTTTCATGCTTCCTTTCCATGATTACAGAGGGAGATCCTTGAGCCTTAAACACAAGGTAGTCCTCATTCACTTGAAGGACCAACTCTCCTCTGTCAACATCAATCACAGCTTTTGTTATGGCTAGGAAGGGTCTACCAAGGATGATGGATTCATCCTTATTCTTTCCAGTGTCCAGGATTATGAAGTCAGCAGGGATGTAAAGGCCTTTAACCTTCACCAAGACATCCTCTACAAGTCCATAAGCCTGTTTCCTTGAATTGTCTGTCATCTCCAGTGAGATTTTTGCAGCTTGTACCTCAAAGATCCCTAGTTTCTCCATTATAGAGAGTGGCATGAGGTTTATACTTGACCCCAGGTGACACAGAGCCTTCTCAAAGGTCATGGTGCCTATGGTACAAGGTATTAAGAACTTTCCAGGATTCTGTTTCTTATGAGGTAATTTCAGTTGAACCAGATCATTCAGTTCATTGATGAGCAATGGAGGTTCATCCTCCCAAGTCTCATTACCAAATAACTTGGCATTCAGCTTCATGATTGCTCCTAAGTACTAAGCAACTTGCTCTTCAGTAATATCATCATCCTCTTCAGAGGAAGAATACTCATCAGAGCTCATGAATGGCAATAGTAAGTTCAGTGGAATCCCTATGGTCTCTGTATGAGCCTCAGATTCCTCTGGTTCCTCATTAGGGAACTCCTTTTCGTTCAGAGGACATCCCATGAGGTTTTTCTCACTGGGAATCATGTCTTCCTCACTCTCTCCAGGTTTGGCCATGTTGGTCATGGTTATGGCCTTGCACTCTCTTTTAGGATTTTCTTCTGTATTGCTTGGGAGAGTACTAGGAGGAGTTTTAGTAATTCTCTTACTCAGCTGACCCACTTGTGCCTCCAAATTTTTAATGGAGGATCTTGTTTCGTTTATGAAACTTAGTGTGGTCTTAGATAAATCAGAGACTATGGTTGCTAAGCCAGAATAACTTTGCTCAGAGTTTTCTATTTGTTGCTGAGAAGATGATGGAAAAGGTTTGCTATTGCTAAACCTATTTCTTCCACTATTATTGTTATTGAAGACTTGTTGAGGCTTCTGTTGGTTCTTCCATGAGAGATTTGGATGATTTCTCCATGAAAGATTAAAGGTGTTTCCATAGGGTTCTCCCATGTAATTCACCTCTTCCATTGCAGGGTTCTCAGGATCATAAGCTTCTTCTTCAGAAGATGCTTCCTTAGTACTGCCTGTTGCAGCTTGCATTCCAGATAGACTCTGAAAAATTATATTGACTTGCTGAGTCAATATTTTATTCTGAGCCAATATGGCATTCAGAGTATCAATCTCCAGAACTCCTTTCTTCTGAGTTGTCCCATTGTTCACAAGATTCCTTTCAGAAGTGTACATGAATTGGTTATTTGCAACCATTTCAATGAGTTCCTGGGCTGCTTCAGGCATCTTCTTCAGATGAAGAGATCCACCAGCAGAGTTGTCCAATGACATCTTGGACAGTTCAGACAGACCATCATAGAATATGCATATGATGCTCCATTCTGAAAGCATGCCAGAAAGGACACCTTCTGATCAATTGCTTGTATCTTTCTCAAGCTTCATAGAGGGATTCATCTTCCTTCTGTCTGAAGGTTTGGACTTCCACTCTAAGCTTACTCAATTTTTGAGGTGGAAAGAACTTTGCCAAAAAGGCATTGACCAGCTTTTCCCAAGAGTTCAGGCTTTCTTTAGGTTGTGAATCTAACCATGTCCTAGCTCTGTCTCTTACATCAAAAAGGAAGAGCATAAGTCTGTAGACCTCAGGGTCAACCCCATGGGTCTTAACAGTGTCACAGATTTGCAAGAATTCAGCTAAAAATTAAACTGATGAGGATCTTCCAATGGAAGTCCATGATACTTGCAATTCTGCTGCATTAGAGAAACTATTTGAGGCTTAAGCTCAAAGTTGTTTGCTCCAATTGCAGGAATTGAGATGCTCCTTCCACAGAAGTCAGAAGAAGGTGCAATGAAGTCACCAAGCATCTTCCTTGCATTTTTGGCATTGTTGTTATTTTCGGCTGCCATGTCTTCTTCTTTTTCAAAAATTTCTGTTAGGTCCTCTTCAGAGAGTTGTGCTTTAGCTTCTCTTAGCTTCCTCTTCAAGGTCCTTTCAGGTTCAGGATCAGCTTCAACAAGAATGCCTTTGTCTTTGTTCCTGCTCATATGAAAGAGAAGAGAACAAGAAAGTATGAAATCCTCTATGTCACAGTATAGAGATTCCTTGAGGCGTTAGAGGAAAACAGGACTGGTGGCACAGGTGGAGGACCTTCCTCTTCATCATCATCTGGAGCAGGAAT
>NC_029794.2:122017960-122025804 GCF_000816755.2 Arachis ipaensis
AACGTTGTCCAGAATGAAAAGAGTGAGGTCGAGCTCGGGGGCAAGAACTCGGACCTGGGCTTTCAAGTTCTCATAGGCATCGATCACACTACCCACAAGATGGCCCTGGAGCTCAGCATAATCAGCATGGGCTGACTCCAACCTCTCCCTGGTCTCCAGCAGCTCACCATAAATACGAACATAGCTCTCTTTGTGCTTCTTCGCCATCTCCTCAGCCAGATTTGCAGTGGCCTCAGTAGCAGTAGCTCGGGCCTTCTCATTTTCTACATCCAGCTCCAATTTTGCCACCTTTGCATCAAGTTCATCATTCAGCTCTTTGATCCTGTCGAATTCCGACTTAGCTTCCTTCATAAAGGCCTTCATCGCATGGACAGGAGAATCTTGGATCGTGCGGAACAGAGCCGCACCCATGTGAGCCATCCAAACACTACTACTGGTAATAAAATCCAGGTGGTGAAGGATGGACACATCGTCCATGGGAAGTCGGCCATAAGGAACAATCTGATTATCAACAAACCCCACAGCATCAAAATCAGGGGCATCCAGGTCATAGGGCTCAACAGTCTTCTGCCTTTTTGGAGAAGGACCGGCAGTAGGAGAAAAGGCAGCACCAGAGGTCGGCTGGGGAGGATCAGAGGAAACCACATAAACTTGAGGAGTAGGAATACTCTTCCTCGGTCCAGCAGTGCTCGAGGTCGATTTCTTCAAAGGGACCTAAGAGGATCCCTCCCCTGAAACCTTTGTTGAGATGTTTTGAGCAACTGTTGCTTTCCTGGCCCGTTTAAAGGCCTTCATGGACTCTGAGGTCTTCACCATCTCTGAAAAAGGAAGCAGCAACATCAAATTGAGAGTTATAAAGTAGAAACAAACAAACAAAGAAAAGCAAAAAGAAGTCGGCAACTACCCAATTCGGCCCGAAGAAGGGAGGGGTCTCCCAGGAACCTCTTTGTATCGAGATGAGGAGGCTCTTCCCAATCCTCCTCCAACACACTTACAAAGGCCTGCTCTAGCTCGCTCAAGCTCTCCCAAGAATACTTAACTACTACAAGATCTTTTTGCCAAGACAAAGGAAAAGTGGGTTCATTATTTTCATCCAAGAAGAAGGGTCGAGCTCCCTCAACAGCTCGGACCTTAAAATAATAGTTCTTGAAGTCACGAAAGGATTCATCGTACATCGAGAATACTTTCTTCCCTTGAGTAGCTCAAAAAGAGATCCAAGAGGCTTTCTTTTTTGCTACCCCGGGTTTAGTTAACACGAAAAGGTGGAGAAAGAGGGTCTCAGTAGGTCGGACACCCAACTCTTGACACAACAGTTGGAAGATTTTTATAAAACCCCAGGTGTTCGGATGGAGTTGGGAAGAGGCAACATTACAGGAAAATAACAGCTCGGTCTCGAAGTCAGTAAAAGGGATGGTGATGTTCAATTGACTGAAAAAATAGTCATAGGCATAGAAAAAGGGCTTTCGCCCTGGGTCGAGGTCGGAAAGCTCACTCTCTCCTCAGGATCCGGCAACACCAACTCATAGTTCTTCTCCTCTTCCCTATTACTACATATCCTATGATGCTTCCTAAGTCGGTTATAATATTCAGGGTCAGCCACGGTAACACACATCAAAACAATGGAGTCCAGCCAATCAGACATGCCATCCGAGATCTTAGTAGACATCTCAACAATGTTCTTGGGGGAAGACATGGGTCAACTACTCCTACAGTGAGAAAAAGAAAATTGGGTTACTACCAGAAAACTCGGAAAATCAGGAAACAACTCGGACAATAACATATGAACGTGAAGAAACAGATATGGCAATGAAAGGAAAACCCCAGGACTCACACTAAAGTCCAGGGGCACCCTTAGGAGGCAGCAGGAAGGCAGTAACTCAGCAAAAATCTATGCCCTAATACCTCTTAATAGAAAAAGATCAAAATTTTATGGAAGGTAAACGACACTCCATACAAACGACACAAAGCCATAAAGCCACTCAAGAACGCAACCTGAATACTAGCACCTCCTCATCCAAACAGTAAAAGCCGTTACCATCATAAGATCATACCGAAAACAGCAAAATGCTACAAACTTTGTTAAGTCACCAATAAATCATCAATGAAGCTATAGCCTCTTCTACTAAATAGATTCAAACAAAAACTATGAAACACCGGTAAAGCAAAACAGAAAGCAGGAACACATTTCTTTTTCCATAAGAGCGGAGCAAAGAAAAATGTAGCATTTATCAAAAGAACAAAAAAGACGCAAGCTTTGGCAAAAAAGGATCAAGCTTTTCAAAATAAATTTGGTGGGAACCCAAAAATCGCAGACATGCAAATACAAAAGGAAATCATCAAAGTAAAAGAGGAGAAAGAATTACCAACCTGTGAAAAAAGAAAAGGCGAACGCAAAAACGGAAGCGACGATCAAAATTCGCGCCAGCAAACACTCCCGAACGAGAAAAGAAAGAAACTTGGAAGCAAGAAAACGAAGCACCAGCAAAGAAGACGGAGAGAAAGGCGAAGAAGAAACTGAAGCAAATCCTTAGAAATTCAAAATAAAACGTGAAGAGGGAAAAAAGGGGAAACGGCGAAGGAGTTAAATGGGCTTTAAAACCGTTGCACGTTTCCAAGGAAGAATACGAATGCAAAATGTGTGTTGCAACTAAAGGGATAAAAGAAACTAAACGCTTCACATTTATGGAGCCTTAGAGAGATCAACCAAAGACAAGATGCTCGAACTCGACTTCCTCAAAGGGTCGAAGTCTAAAAAGACACGGCCTCAAGGATAAGATCGAGCTCAAGTAGGGGCACTGTTCATACCCTGGGTTGAGCTATATGACCTGGGCTGATCGAAGACAAGTAACCGACCTCTTCAGGTTGGGTCGATGATGAGCGGATATTTTATACGCTTTTTGGGGTTAATTTCATATAATTTTTAGGATATTCTAGTTAGTTTTTAGTTTATTTCCATTATTTTTTAGGAAAAATTCATATTTCTGGACTTTAATATGAGTTTTGTATTTTTCTGTAATTTCAGGTATTTTTCTGGCTGAAATTGAGGGAGCTGAGCAAAAATCTGATTCAGGCTGAAAAAGGACTGCTGATGCTGTTGGATTCTGACCTCCCTGCAATCAAAGTGGATTTTCTGGAGCTACAGAACTCGAAATGGTGTTCTTCCAATTGCGTTGGAAAGTAGACATCCAGAGCTTTCCAGCAATATATAATAGTCCATACTTTGCTCAAGGATAGATGATGTAAACTGGCGTTCAACGCCAGTTCTCTGCCCAATTCTGGCGTCCAGCGCCAGAAAAGGATAAAAAACTGGAGTTGAACGCCCAAACTGGCATAAAAACTGGCGTTCAACTCCACAAATGGCCTCTACACGTGAATTGCTTAAAGTCTCAGTCCCAGCACACACCAAGTGGGCCCCAGAAGTGGATCTCTGCATCATCCATCATAGTCCACTCGTATTTTGTAACCCTAGGCTACTAGTTTAGTATTTAAACAACTTTTAGAAGTAGGACGTGCGTGCGTGAATCAGAAGACAGAGGAAAGCAGAAATTCAGAAGACAAAGCATCTCCAAAACTCCAACATATTCTCCATTACTGCATAACAAGTAACCTTTAATCCATGCTCTCTTGTTTATTCGCAACTCGACTGATAAATATAATTGACTTCCTAACTAAGAATTACAAGATAACCATAGATTGCTTCAACCAACAATCTCCGTGGGATTCGATCCTTACTCACGTAAGGTATTACTTGGACGACCCAGTGCACTTGCTGGTTAGTGGTACGAGTTGTGAAAAGTGTGATTCATAATTCGTGCACCAAGTTTTTGGCGCCGTTGCCGGGGATTGTTCGTGTTTGGACAACTAACGGTTTATTTTGTTGCTTAGATTAGGAAAATTTTCTCTTTTTGGTTTAGAGTCTTTTATTAGTGTCGTGTTAAAATTTTAGAATCCTTATTTTCTTTTTAAAATCTTTTTCAAAAATAATTTTTTCTATTAAATCCTGTGCCAAACTTTAAGTTTGGTGTTTTCTTGTTGATTTTTCTGTGTTTTTCGAAAATTTTAGCTTGGTTTTCTAAAAATTTTAAGTTTGGTGTTCTTTCTTCATGTTCTTGTGTTCTTGTGAGTCTTCAAAGTGTTCTTGAGTTTTCCTTGTGTCTTGATCTTAAAATTTTTATGTTTGGTGTTCCTTGGTGTTTTTCCCTCCAAAAATTTTCGAAAACAAGGAGCATTAGATCTAAAAATTTTAAATCGTGTGCTATCTTATTGCTTTTCTCTCTATTTTAAAGCATCTTTTTCGAAAATCAATTTTTAAAATTCAGATTTTTTTCAAAACTTCCTAACCACTTTCTCTCTCCTCAATTTTTCGAAAATCTTCACCCAATTTTATTTATCTTTATCTTATTTTCGAAATAAATAAATAAAAATATTTTCTCTATTTTACATCATCTCCCTTTCTCCATCATGGACCTAAGCGGAAATGAACAGTCCAGGAGGACTCTGGGGTCATATTCTAACCCCTCTACTGCTTTATATGGGAGTAGCATCTGCATACCCTCCATTGGAGTCAGTAGCTTTGAGTTGAATCCTCAACTCATTATCATGGTGCAGCAAAGTTGCCAGTATTCCGGTCTTCCACAGGAAGAACCTACAGAGTTTCTGGCACAGTTTCTATAGATTGCTGACACAGTACATGATAAAGAAATAGATCAGGATGTCTACAGACTATTACTATTTCCATTTGCTGTAAAAGATCAAGCTAAGAGGTGGTTGAATAACCAACCTAAGGCCAGCATAAGGACATGGAAACAGCTGATAGAAAAATTCCTGAATCAATACTTTCCCCCAAAACAGATGACACAGCTAAGGTTGGACATCCAAGGCTTTAAACAAGGAGATAGTGAATCTCTTTATGATGCCTGGGAGAGATACAGAGAGATGCTACGAAAATGCCCCTCTGAAATATTTTCAGAGTGGGTTCAGTTAGACATCTTCTATTATGGGCTTGCTGAAGGAGCTCAGATGTCTCTAGATTACTCAGCTGGTGGATCTATCCACATGAGAAAGACAATTGAAGAGGCTCAAGAGCTCATTGATACAATTGCCAGGAATCAGCATCTGTACCTAAGCAGTGACCCTTCCATGAAAGAAGAGGTTAAAACAGCAACTGCTGAACTCAGTCCTGTAAAACAAGCTGCTGAATTCAATCAGCAATTGGACTTTCTAGCAAAGCAGTTAGCCGAATTCAAAGATAGACTACAAGAGACAAGAATGGCTAATATACATATGGAAGAACAGTTTAAGCAAACAAAGCAGCAGCTGTCAAGGCAAATAATAGAAGAATGCCAAGCAGTTCAATTAAGAAGTGGGAAAACATTAAATACCCCACCTCAAGGCAGCAAAAAGCTAAGAAATGAGCAAACCACCTAAAATTCACCTGAGGACAGTAAGAGCCCAGGGAAAAGTAATTCTGGAACTAAAACGCCAGAAAATTGGTGGAAGGCTGGCGCTGAACGCCCAGACCATGCTCAGGACTGGCGTTCAACACCAGAAACAAAGCAGGACTGGCGTTCAACGCCAGAAATGGGCAAGGATCTGGCGTTGAACGCCCAAAATGGGCAAGATCTGGCGCCGAACGCCCAAAATGGGCACAGTTCTGGCGTTCAGACGCCAGGAACAGACAAGGAGCTGGCATCTAACGTCACTCCAGTTTCTAACTCTGGCACTCAATTGCTAGTGAGGGATCAGACACACACAAATGCTGATAGCAACCCCTCTAAAAAGGCTTCTTCAACCACTTCTGTAGGCAATAAACCTACAGCAACTAAGGTTGAAGAATATAAAGCCAAGATACCTTATCCTCAAAAACTTCGGAAAGAGGAGCAGGATAAGCAATTTGCTCGCTTTGTAGATTATCTCAGGACTCTTGAAATAAAGATTCCATTTGTAGAAGCACTTGAGCAAATACCTTCTTATGCCAAGTTCATGAAAGAGATCTTGAGTCATAAAAAGGATTGGAGAGAAACAGAAAGAGTTCTCCTCACTGAAGAATGCAGTGCTTGTGCTGGAAATGGAGGAGCACAAGAGTGCTACTCTCATTCTAGGAAGACCCTTCCTAGCAACTGGACGATCCATCATTGACGTCCAACAGGGGGAAATAACCCTGAGAGTCAATGATGATGAGTTTAAGTTGAACGCTGTCAAAGCCATGCAGCATCCAGACACATCAAAAGACTGCATGAAAGTTGATCTTATTGACTCTTTGGTAGAAGAGATCAACATGGCTGAGAGTCTCGAATCAGAGTTGGAAAACATCTTTAAAGATGTTCAGCCTAATTTAGAGGATTCAGAGGACATGAAAGAGCCTCTAAAATTTCTTCTGGAAGAAGAAAAACCTCCTAAACCTAAGCTCAAGCCATTACCACCATCCTTGAAATATGCATTTCTGGGAGAAGGTGACACTTTTCCAGTGATCATAAGCTCCACTTTAAATCCACAGGAAGAGGAAGCACTTATTCAAGTGCTAAGGACACACAAGACAGCTCTTGGGTGGTCCATAGGTGACCTTAAGGGCATAAGCCCAGCTAGATGCATGCACAAAATCTTATTGGAGGATAATGCTAAACCAGTGGTTCAACCACAGAGGTGGCTAAATCCAACCATGAAAGAAGTGGTGCAGAAAGAGGTCACCAAATTACTAGAGGCTGGGATTATTTATCCTATTTCTGATAGCCCCTGGGTGAGCCCTGTCCAAGTCGTCCTAAAAAAGAGAGGCATGACAGTGATTCATAATGAAAAAAACGAACTGGTTCCTACAAGAACAGTTACAGGGTGGCGCATGTGTATTGACTACAGAAGACTCAATACAGCCACTAGAAAGGATCATTTTCCTTTACCATTCATAGACCAGATGCTAGAAAGACTAGCAGGTCATGATTATTACTGTTTTTTTGGACGGCTACTCAGGCTATAACCAGATTGCAGTAGATCCTCAGGATCAAGAGAAAACAGCATTCACATGTCCATCTGGAGTGTTTGCTTATAGAAGGATTCCATTTGGGCTGTGTAATGCGCCTGCAACCTTCCAGAGATGCATGCTCTCTATTTTCTCTGATATGGTGGAAAAATTTCTGGAAGTCTTCATGGATGACTTCTCAGTATATGGAGACTCATTCATCTCTTGTCTTGATCACCTGAAACTTGTTCTGAAAAGATGCCAAGAAACCAACCTAGTTTTAAACTGGGAAAAATGTCACTTCATGGTGACTGAAGAGATTGTTCTTGGGCATAAAATCTCAAACAAGGGAATAGAGGTGGATCAAGCAAAAATAGAGGTAATTGAAAAATTACCACCACCTGCCAATGTTAATGCAATCAGAAGCTTTCTGGGGCATGCAGGATTCTATAGGAGGTTTATAAAGGATTTTTCAAAAATCGCAAAACCTCTAAGCAATCTGCTAGCTGCTGACAAGCCATTTGTGTTTGACACAGAGTGCCTGCAGGCGTTTGAAATGCTGAAAGCTAAGCTGGTCACAGCACCAGTTATTTCTGCACCAGACTGGACATTACCATTTGAGCTAATGTGTGATGCCAGTGATCACGCCATTGGTGCAGTATTGGGACAGAGGTATGACAAGCTTTTGCACGTCATTTATTACGCTAGTCACGTTCTAAATGATGCCCAGAAGAATTACACAACCACAGAAAAAGAATTACTTGCAGTGGTTTACGCCATTGACAAGTTCAGATCTACTTAGTAGGATCAAAAGTGATGTGTATACTGATCATGCTGCTCTTAAATAGCTACTCACAAAGCAGGATTCAAAACCCAGGCTCATCAGATGGGT